>NC_056747.1:873994606-874020856 GCF_019279795.1 Protopterus annectens
TCATGGTATTAAAAACCCCCAAGATTTGGAGAAATTAAAAAAGTAGTATCCAAAATGCAACCTATGAATTGAAGAGCCTGAGTTGGAAGCAAATAAGGTTTCATTCTTAGTTCAAGTGATGAGATTAGACTGAGCTGAAACTTTTTTTCTGTAAATTAGGTTATTCTGTGAAGGAGCAGGAAGAACACAGTTATCCACATATTGGAATATCTTGGTGCCCTGCAGTTTCTGATATGCTCTTGATGGACAACTTGAGGGCTGAGATCTGACTGAAAGAATGGGTCCTGAACTGGTATTGGCTATCTCTGTCCAAAAATGCTGAAACTTCCATAACTCATACAGAGATAAGTGTCTTTGAGGTCAAAAAAGCATATTGTGTTTCATTCTGTTAATCAAGGAAATGGACTGTTCTGTCATGGTGCAAAATGTACCTTTAGGAATAGCCACATTTAAGCTGCTGAGGTTCTTTATTTTCTTTGGGATTCAAAAGAATCTGGACTGATATCCCAAGTCTGTATGATCTGGTGAGACCTTTTGGTGGTCTCTTTTGGTGAGGCAACACCTCCTTCCTTGCTGACTGTTTCTGACAGCAAGAATATCTGACAAAGGATGTGAAAGGAGTTGAGGAGAAGAGAGAAAGGGAAATGTGTAATCTTTGGATATTATCGTTCTTATCCAGGTTTCTCTGGATATTTTGTAGAGGTAATCTATGAAGGGAGAATCACTCCCTAACTGTCTCCAGAGTGAAAGAGTTGTTTAAGACTCCCATGGATCTCACAAAGGGCCTTTTGGTCTATGACCTTGCTGGAAACCAGACTGCGATGTTTGTCTGTTCCAAGATCCTTTCTGCTGTTGCTGCATCTGCTATACACTCATCTGATAGATTCATGGGTTTATACGTTCTTAATAAGCTTCTGAATGAAGGGCCATCTAGAAGTTTAGCTGCAACAATTCCGAGTATTGACAGTATGTTAGTTACCCCAATAAGAAGATTAATTGTACCTACTCCAGACGTGAATTTGCAAAGCTTCAAAGAAGATACAGTGTTACATTATTTGCATGTAAACTGAATTTATTGCAAGAGCTGAGAATGTGCAGGATTATGAGTTTGTCATACCAGCATAAGGTATTGATCCTGCTAGAGGTTGAGGCTTTTGACATGAGTGTGAGACAGACTGTTGGTTTTGTGAAGGTGAAGGAGGTAAAAAGAGGCAAGTAATTTCATTGCTCAAAGAGCTAAACAGAGATCACCTTTCAAGAGTTTATTTAACACTGAGTATGGGAAAGGGATTTTAGTCTTTCAGAGAAGCATAGATTGTGTAGTCCAGAAACCTTACTGATCGGAAACCTTGATTCAAATTCTTAAGTTTCCCTCTGATGTGCATTACAAAAAGCACATTGTATTCAATGATAGATCTAACAAGGGAAGAGTATAGAGGGGCTGATATTGCATGGGACATATTGTCCACAGAGACTGGCAGAGCAAGATGGAAGTACATTATAACCACAAACAGAGATATGTTGAGCCAAAGAAAGATTATCAACATAGGTTCATAGGTTCATAGGTAAGTACTAGACAAGCTGCCCATGTGGGCCATTTTAAGCCTAGCTAGTTTCCCTTTTTGTGCTCTAATTAACCTATGATAATTATATATTTCCCCAAATGAGAATAACTAGGTTCGTACCCTAGATTATTTGAGGGGACACATGCATGGGATAAAGAATTTAGGAGCTGCCTCTGTCTATTAGTAGTACAGGGGGCAGTCCTGGGGTAAATGTTCTGTTTCCCATCTATAGATCCAAGCTGTGCTTGAATATAGACAGGGATGAACTTTGTTTTATGTGTTTGGGAATGTGTTCCAGAGTAGCAGTATTCTCTACAAGACATACATGTCCCTCTAAACTGTTCTGTTGATGTTGCAGAAGAGGTTTATATTCTTAGACTATTTCTGATGCCATTTAACTTGCTGATATGCAGTAAATCCTGCAGTATTGGGTTGGAGAATACCTTGTATGCCAGACACAGGTAATCTCTTAAAAGTCTGTAGGATACTGAGTATAGTGACAGAACTTTGAGTTGGTCAATGTAGGCATGTTGTTTAGGCCTTGCATCCTTTTAGTAAGGTATCTCATTGGGCGTTCCAGTTGTTGCATGTGTCTGGACAGATTATATTCAATGACTGGTCTAATGAGGGCTGAGTAAAAGGGGGAGAATGACATCCCTATATCTTGGCACAATCCCATTGTCTATAAGCTGTGCAATATAGGACTTTCTTATAAGAATGGACATATGCTGGTCTGGGTGATGCAGTGGTGCAGCGGTAGCATTGTTGCCTCACATCAAAAGATTCTCCAGTTCAATTCTTGGCTGGAGTCTGCATGTAATTCCTGCATTCATATGGGTTTCCTCCCATGTTACAAAGACATGCATCTGGAGTGTTTCTCCCCAGGCTTCTGCTGAAAATTGAATTTGTTCCAAGTCAGACATTCCTGGTTAAAAAAATGTTAAATAAATAAATAAAAAGTTAGGTCACTGTCCCCATGAGATCACAAACTCTGTAAAACAGGTTCAAATCTCAGGGCCATATTGTTAATGTGGTAGTTCTCTGGGATAGATAACTTCCCAAAGGATTCAATAATGCATATTTTGGAATTTAATTTAATTCCATGATTTTGACACCAGTTATTTATTTGTCTAGTTAAAATCACTTTTGATAGCAGATCTAAGAAACTGTCTCTCTGATACCTTCCCTGTGGAAGGAATGAAGACACATTGTTTTGTATTTGAAAATTTCGGCCATGAAAGTGTAAGAAAACACATAGTTAGAGTTTTACCATTGTTCAAACAAGTAGTAGACCTGCAATTATCACATAACTTATAAATCTGGAGTGGGTACAAATGCAATGCCTACGGATCCTAACTTATGTTTTGAAGAAAACTATATGCACATCATCACAAGATAACAACAATATTTCCATTTGAATCATATGAAGTTTTATTTTTAAAGTACATTCCAAATGAATATGCCATCAAAAATATAATGCAAGTTGTTGGAGGGAAGAGGAGAGAGAGATACAATTTGAGTTTGGGTCCTGAAGAATACATTTTACCCCAAACCTTTTAACTACTGGCTGCTTTTAAACTCCCACCTTACCCAGACTAAATATAGCTTATAGCAAGGTTATAGTATCTCAGGATGGTTATACTTCTATTTGGGAAAGTATTTTGTCACCTGATAGGTTTTGTGAAATAAATTCTGTGAGCTACATTTTGCAGAATAGCTCTTTGAATACTCATTATTTTGCTGTATAAGTCTATTTCATTAATTTATTTTCTTTGCAATTTGCTTACCAGGTGAGTAGACTGGTCTGTTGACCCTTTTCAACTATGACACCGGGCTCATGGCAGAATAGAAATACAGAAATAGAACATGCAAGAGTAAATGGAAATCTTACATGACTAGACTGTACAGAATGCTTATAGAAAGCAGGTTAGCAGACTACATACAGTTATATATTTCAGTAGTTAACAGGCATAACTACATATCTGAATATAGGGTTCACAATTATAATAATAACAATCATTATAAAGCCACTGGAAGGAAATGTAAATCAATTGATACATAGAGACAAATACACAGAATTTACATATTTACAACATTTTTGCAAAAAAGTTATGGAAAGAAATATTTACAATGATTGAGACTTTTGTTTGATGAAGGGGAGGATATGGTTTTCAGATCTATTTTGAACATGGCTTGGTGGTTACTGAATTTTTATTATTTCTAGCCAATATCACCAAAGCACTTACAAACACATTCTTCTTGAAAATTGTCTTTTAGTTTGGATTTGAATATGTTAAGCTCATTTTGTGCTATAGTTTCAATAGGGACAGAGTCGGATTGTGGTCAAATGGGGCCCTAGGCAGGGTAATGGATCAGGGCTCCCTCTCATAAACAGCCCTCCCAGTCCCCCCCATACAGAGCCCCCCATAGCCATTCCAGTGTCCCATTGCCTGGCTATTTCTCCCCAGTTACCATAAACACCATTCAAACCTCTCAGTATACAAACTGTTTTCTGCTTTACCTCTACAATGATTACAGCTATTGGATTTAATTTAAAAGGTTTATTTCAAATTTTATAGCACAAACGCTGATAGACATTTGCTAAACAAAGCAATATAGTCTTACAATGAAAACAGACTGGGTGGTGCAATGGTGCAGCGGTTAATATTGTCACCTTACAGCAAGAGGTTCTCTGGTTTGATTCTTGGCTGGAGTAACTTCTGTGTGGAGTCTGCATGTCCTCCCTGCATTTGCATGGGTTTCCTCTGGGTGTTCCAGTTTCCTCCCACACTCCAAAGACATGCATCTGGAGCATTTCTCTCTGGGCCTCCTCTGAAAATGGGCTCTATCCCAGTTGGACTCTCCCAATAAACAAATATTAAATAAATAATTAAAACTTCTATGCCCTTGAAACTCACATTCATTGAAATGGCATTGAAACCCACATTCAAAGGAAATGCATCTGGCCAGGGGTGGATAAAGTTTACCTTTGGGCTGTTTTCAAACCATAGGCCCCCTTGCACACATTTTTATGACCATGCAGACATGCATGAGTTCTTTGATTCACCTTCTTGATTATATTAAATTATATTCCTTGTATAATACAGCACCACTTGTTAGAGCATGTTTTAACTTTGCAGTTTTGAACATTTTTCCAGTAAGGAATGCAACAAATTGCAGGGAAAGAAGGGAAAGAAATTGCTGTTCCAACCAAAAAAAAAAATCAGTAAACATTTCTAAACACATACACACGTACCTTAACCCTAATTGTACCCCCCTAAAAAACAGTAAACAACTGAAAACACATATGCACGTAACCCAACCATCCATCTAACGGAAAAAAAAGTAAACATTTTAAAACATATGCACTTACCTTAACCCGCACCCTAACCCTAAGGTCAGTAACTCTTGCACATTTATGTAAACAGTTCCAAACACATACACACTTACCTTAACCCTAATTCCACCCCCACCAAAACAAAAGTTAACAGCTGAAAACACATACACACGTAACTCAACCATATATCTAATGCAAAACAAAAACCAGTAAACACTTTCATACATATGCACTTACCTTAACCCGCACCCTAACCCTAAGGTCAGTAACTGTTGCACATTCACACTCGGGAGCTATACCGGACAAGGGGCCACACTACAGTGCAGAACACGGCAAAGCAACGAAGTGGTCAAGTGACTTCTTTTCCAGGGAAAGAATTCACTGAACAGCGGCTTTGCTGTTTTGCCTGTTCGCTCTTTATGTGTCGACGAAAACGCATTTGACAAAATGCATTTTCATCGTTCTACTAGGAACCCCATCTGTATATATTGTTATTCTTTATTTTTTATCTTTATTTTATTGTTAATTGTGGAGCTTTTCTCCCTAGGCCTCCACTTTAAATGGGTTCCTGACCCAGTGGACTTTCCCAGTTAACAAATGACAATAAATAATAAATAAATAAATAAAAGGCCACTCAAACTTCTGTCATTAAATCCACCACATCAGTCAATATGCACAATCTCTGTAGAAGTAAAAGTCATCTGAATAATTCCACATTAAGGAGATTTGTAACTAACAAAAAGGTTGCTTCTAGCAAACAACTTTATATTTCAGTGTTGCTGCCCTTGAAGAATAAATTACCTATGTTACATTAAAAAAAAGGTAAGCTGGTAATACTGCAATAGGGAATGAATGGCAAACTGATAAGTTCATAGTTATTAGGCATCTCATCCAAAGAAGGACATACTCAGGACTGCAGTACCCATCCCCTTAAAGTACAACACAGTATCAGCAATCTATCTACATGATGTGGGAGTAGAACCCACAGACTTATCCATCAAAAGCAAGTATGCTACCCGTTATGCTACTAACAATGTTTTACAGCTCTATAGTACACTACTGACACCATTTGCTAAACAAAATAGTTGCACACTGTAAATAGATTTAACATCAGCAGCAGTAAACTTCTCTTCTTTTGATGCTCACAATTCCTTGAAATGCACTTGAAACTCAATTTCTTGAAAAGGCACCTGACACTCCATTCCTTGAAAAATGCACCTGAAACTTAGTTCCTTGAAAAGTGCACCTAAAACTCAATTCCTTGCAAATATACCTGAAACTCATTTCCTTGAAACTACACTTGAAACCCAGTTCCTTGAAAATACACCTGAAAACTTAAATTTCTTTCTCTGCTTAGTAGCTGGGATAGAGGAGACAGGCTCTTTCAGTGACTAAGATACAGGGTTTAAGCCTGAGCATAATTCTCAACTGTCAAGATTTTCGCACAATGTCCAGATTTTTGTCTTATATTTTTGGTCTGTTTCTTCTAAAATATATGAATTTCTCGCAAACCACTGGCTAATCACCGAGAACTCAAGTAAGAAAATAATGGCAGACATTTGAGTTTCAGACTTCATATCCTTCAGAAATATCATGCTAATACAAAGCCTGTGGTTCTACCAACTTTCTAAGCTTGTAGGAGCAATGATTAAAAAGTGTCCCTATTTAGGGCCTTTGTCCGCCCCATTATTTGTGGCTTTGTCCAGAGTTCTTGCTCAAAGGGGTAGAGAGGTATGAGTCTGAGCAAATCACTAACCAGTTGTTATCCCTAAATAAGGCATAGCGCACACACACACACACACACACACACACACACACACACACACACACACACACCTGTCTGTTCGTATTGTCAGTGGAAACAGTAATGTCTTCTTGTATACATAAATAAACAACAGGTCTATGCGATGATGATGGCACATGCACAGACATAACTGGTGATGCGGCCAAATGCATAGGGAGTTCTTAAAGAAGAACACCCTTAAAAAAAAAAAAAAAACATGTACTTTGTTTTTTTTTTTTAATTAAAAAAAATAATGTCACAGTTCCCTACCGGTGGGCCTCCTTAGTGCTGGCTGCAGCTCTCACTAGGGAGGTGGCTTCATGAACACATACTGTGTAATTCTCTTCTATGGCAATTTTAGTGAATTAAAACAGGTTTTCTAGGAAGTATGGGACTCCAATAGCTACTTTTCTGAGATGAAAAGCTGACAAAAATATGTTTCTATATAGTTTAATTGCTGTATTTTTATTGTTCCTCAGTCCCTGTTGACCACTAAACCACCCTTCCTTCCTCCTGACAATCAGACTAGTTGTTCCTCTGGGAGGGGAATGCCCTACTACCTATTCTCTCATCCAACGGGCAAGGGTCAAGGGGCAGAACTAGTGATTTCATCCTGCTGTTGGAATTGGAGGGGGTTATTTTAAGTCCTCTCTGATCACTCCGCACATTCTCATGACACTCCCAAGCGGTGGTATGTAATAGGTCTAACCGAGAGGAATGTTCCACTCTTTTATGAAAGGCAGATTCTCAGTGATCCTGAGCCTTGAAAGGAAAGCACCTCCAGAAATCTTTGGTTTCTACTTGAGACTCTGTATGGAGTATACACTACAGGTCTGTGCTCTCTTATCCTTCCTTCACAGACAGGCTAGTAGAGTCTACTTTGCCATTCCTCTCTTCCCTGACTAGCTCATGTAAGGCCCAGGATGTTAAATTACCTTATGTTGTTTGTATCATAGTCAGGGCTTTATCCCTCTGTGTCAACCAAGCTTTTTTTTTTTACTGTCAAAATGATGTTCAGCTGGCTGATGCATGCAAAACAGCTGCAGAGATCTGGCAAACATCCTTGTATCTTGGCTGAGAGACTAATTATTATGGCTTGCAAGCAGGATGAAAAAAGTGATCATTTTAATTATATATGAACAGAGAACTGTGTGTTGCTATGGCCATAATTGTGTGCGCGCGCATGTGTGTGTGTGTGTGTGTGTGTGTGTGTGTGTGTGTGTGTGTGTGTGTGTGTGTGTGTGTGCGTGCGTGTGTGTGTGTGTGTGTGTGTGTGTGTGTGTGTGTGTGTGTGTGTGTGTGTGTGTGCATGCGTGCATCTGTGTGTGTGTGTGTGTGTGTGTGTGTGTGTGTGTGTGTGTGTGCACGTGTGTGTGTGTGTGTGTGTATACGTGTGTATGTGTGAGGAGCAGAAAGTAACGTAATCTTATCCTAAAATTATTAAGGTACCTTTGCTTGTAGTGGGGAAAGCCTCTATGTACAGTTAAAAATCAAAAAAAAAAAAACAAAAAAAAAAACAAGAAAACATTTATTGCAGATTAGGATTAATACAAGTTAAAACAGTACAGTAAGTTTTCCCTCAGGAGACACAGATTAAAAGAGAAGAAGAAAGTACCAGAGAGTAGTCAGAAGAGGAGAGTTTACAAAAAGAAAGCAGTCTGTAAAAACAATAAGGAATTTTGGGGGTGAAGGTGGGAGCAGACACACAAGCATTAAAAAACAACAGTTATGCGGTTGCTATACCAAAAGAGCTGTATGAGTGAATCCATCATCAGAAATTTGTAGGACCAGAGCTGAAGGTATTAAAACTTTTTGGCAAGCCAGATTTTCCCAGACTGCAAAGTACCCCCCTCTATATCCCACGATGCACCATGCCAATCTCCCTCTGTAGATTTGAGGTTAGTTGTGTTAAAGAAAAAAATAAGACACAAGAGACCTTCTCAGCCAAGGTGGGGGAAGGTGAGAGGGATCATTACCAAGGATGGACCCACTGTTATGGATACATTGTTATGGTAAGTACCTACCTATCATATCTGATAAGAATGGGCCCATTCTCTGTACATTGTAGGACAAAATCAAACTTTTCCTATTGGTTGGACCCCTATCAGAAAAAAAAATCTTATAATGTTAACCCTGGAGGTAAATCTGGATTTGAAAATGAGATCTAGTGTACAATGCTTTGTAATCACACTTGAGTGAGCTGCTGCACAAATGTCATCAGTGGCTGCATTTCTGTAAAAGGCAACTGTGGTAGCTAAAGCTGAATGCATCTTACTTGTTGCAGTGGCTTAGATTACTTCAGACCACAACATTTTTTGAGCACTTTATTGCTTCCCTGCATCACCCTGTGGTCTGCTACCCCTGTACTTCATCCACACTAAGTTTATCAGCTCTCTTTAACTCTCCTGGCTACCTGGTTCAGCTGGGGATGGTCATGGAGCCTAAGGTGTCCAGGGGGTCTGACTATCACTTTTCTGTTGGGGTTACTTTTATATCTCACCCATTTATCCCACCCACTAGGTTACTTGGTATGTCTGATGAGTGGGTTTGCAATGGCAATGTGTGGCGTTTCAGCAAGCCTCTACAGTGCTGCCCCCTCCCTACTTTCTTTTTGGGCTACGCTGTCTATGTCAGCATCTCCAGTTTGCACCAGAGATCACTGACAGCAGCACCCATGCAACCATCCCACACCACCTAGATGGGCATGTACATCCTTCCTGACCCTCTAGCAGTCACCCCAGCCACTAACTGAACCTGGCTCAGCTGGGTTGTAATCATGGCTTTATCCCGCTATGCCACCTTAGTAACTAAGAGAACATTTTATACAATCTGCCATCTGACAGGGGTAAGTTTAGAAACTGTATGGCCAGAAACTAGGAAGAAAAAAAATCTGGGCATCCTTATCTATGGACTTGATTTTATCACCATATATTTAATGGCCGTGTACATCCATGCATAGCATCAAGTGCTCCCCAGGCTAGTGAAAGCAGATAAGGTACAAATAGTAAACCTAGAGTACTTGATAATAGTTTTCAGTCTTACTCACAAACACTGGCTAATCTACAATGTATGTACTGTACCTGTGTACTATGTATGTATTCTACCTATGTTCCAAATTTCAGCTGTACACCACAAATCTATTAATTACCTTTATTTTTAAATTAATATTTGTTTGTTTGTTCTCTCCACTGTAACTGTTGTGCTGCATACCACTGTAAAAACATGTCTTTTGTAATTTGTGTATACTGATCATGTCTAAATAACTAAATGTATCTGTAATGTTTCTATGTGGAGCTTTTCTCCCCGGGCCTCTACTGAAAAAGGGCCTTTTCAGCTCAGTCAGACACCTCCTGTTAACAAATGTAAAATAAATAAAAGAACTTAAACAAGAGGGAGTGTATAAATATTTGGGAATTGATGAAGGATCAACAATAAAACATGAACAAATGAGAATAAAACTAACTGAAGAATATTTTTAAAGACTAACCCCCAAATTCAATAAACTCCATGCAGGAATAGTACTATTTCTGCAAGGAGTGAACCATGTCCATTTCCGCGTAGCTATAACAGCAGCACACCTTGCATTTTCATGAAGGCGCGCTGCTGCTAAGGGTAAATGGAACAGTTATGCAGAAATCTTCAAAAGGTGTGAATCCACCAAGGTTTTGTGAAATTCTGATTGGTGAAGAATGTGAGCTGTAGCCGTAAATGAGGGTCAATAGTGTTAAAGCTGTGCTTTCTTCTCTTTAAAGATGGTAGACTAAGTTTTTTTTTACATTATTTATGTCTCTCGACAGCTGACCATCAGCTGCTACCAACTCCTTTCCTCTTTCATTGGGTATAATAAGCCCTGCATATGCCCCCCCCCCCGGGTTCTACCTGACCATCCTTAAGGGCCTGTGAGGAGATTGAGGTTTCTGGTGCAGTCATACTGCTGACAGGGAGTATTTTATTATGTCCTAAAAACTACCCATCCTCCATGCATACTTGTTGAATATCCTCCATGCATACTTGTTGAATATCCAGGAAGACATGTAATGGGAATATGCTGACATTTCATCCCACCATGGTGGTGAGTCAGTCAATGTCCCCATCTGTTCTCTCACCACCCTGCAGATCCCCTGCCTCAGCCAGGGATCACCCATGAGGTGTGTGTGCAAGCCCCCTTCCCCTAGGATGGGCACACCCATCCTTCATGCTAGTACCTCAGGTGCCGAAGCTGCTAATCGTATATCAGTCATCTGGGCCTTAGTCAGGCCTTCATCCCTCTATACCATAGTTTTGTCTCAGTGGTGACCCCTAACCAGGAAAAGCCAAAAGAAGAAGAAGACAATTTGAAGTTCCTGTCTTGGTATATGGTACCATTACCACAACAAAATGTACTTTTCAGAATTCTTTGACCGGAGTAACATGTAATATTCACTTTCCTAGAGATTCTTCCTTTATCATGTTTTAGCATCTTTATTGTCTCCTAGGAATCAATATTTCAATGTGGTCTTTAGTGCAGTACAGAAAACAATAATTATCTATTGTAATTATCTCTGACAAAGTTCTAGTTAGTTACACAGGCAATTACTGATGCCAAGCTTAAATGCCAATGTAGAATACGATGGAAAGGATCAGTCTTCTCAAATTACAATGAACAGAACTGTTGTTCTGGGCTTTAAGAATCATAGCTGACATCACTACTTAAATACTAGACCCTTTTCAAATTATGGATAATGGAAACTTGCAAAGATTTGCATATTTTGATGAATTTCTTGCCAGTTTATTTCTCCATAGATGTCCATGAGATTATAAAGATCACTGACAGTTCTCTACAAAGAGGTTCTCCCATTCGATTCTCAGCTAGTGTCTGGGGAGTGCCTTCTGTGTGGAGTCTGCATGTCCTCCCTGCGGTTGTGTGGCCTCCGAAAGACACTTAAAGCATTGTTTGTACTTAGTCAAAAGCTCGGGTAACTAAACAGTAACATAATTTGAACTATTGTGTAACTTGTTGGTAGAATGACTTTTTTGTTATTTTGCACCTCATTGTGATAATTAAGTATATAAGTTGAATTCGCCCCCGGGGGGGGCTTCCACCTATGTCTGTATTGGACAGGGGAAATAGGCGCTGATTGTGGAAGTAAGGGTAAGAACTTGGCTAGGCTTGTAAGGGCCCTAGGGCCATTAGCCTAGTAACTTCCTATGATCCTATGTGTGAATGGGCATGCCTTCGCTGAAGGCTGGGCGTCGGGCTGGCAACTCGGCACCATAAAAATCTACTGCCAATCATTAGCAGACCGGAGTTCTGCTGTGGCGACCCCTTACCGGGAAAAGCCGAAAAGACAAACAACAACTGACAGTTCTCTACAAACAGCATCAAATTTGTTGAACAAATTCTTACGCTTATTTTGCTTGTTTCTTAGTGTCAGACGCATATGAAAAAGAGGATACTTTTTTTTTATGTTGAACACAATTCATATCTGCTTAGGAAAACTTCACAGTAGTTTCTTTTGCAGAAATTGCTAGAGTGACATGCAGTTATTGAAAGCTAAGCCAACAGCAACACAAGTGAAAGTATATGTCCATATAAGTCAGAACTCTGGATTCAGGAATGAAGCATCTAAGCCAAACAATTGATATGTTTTCAAATATCAGCAACAGTATTGCATAATGCAGGTGGGTACCTGTAGACCAGTGCTGACAGTTTGTGACAAAGCTGTGTATTTAATGGGTGTTGCTCGTTAATTACTTAGAAATGAGCTTGGGTGGAGATGATTTTAATTATTTTTTTTATAAATGCAAAGTAACACACTTTAGCCATCCAGTAGCTTTGCTAACTGAAGTTGTGAGTTATTTGTAATTGTTCTACATTGAGAGAGGTAGCGATCCACATTCTGGAGATGGAAGGTTGAGAGTTGTATCTTGCTACACCTCTGGCTGCAACATATTCTTCACTGACTGACTCACTTTTTCAATGTTTTAACAGTTACTGTTAAAAGTAAGAACCTCAAGGTTGTCAACCCTCATACTTGAGAGCTGATCTTTACAAGCATACCTCTAAAGAACATCTTAGGGTTAAGTTAATGCATAAGTTTGTTGTAGGACTGACCGACCATTGCCTAATCCTAATCGATCACCACACAGGTCATCTTATTCAGTTAAGCATTTTGGACAACGCCAAAAAATAATGGGAAGACAAAGATTCAAAATCGGGGGCAGCTTAAAGCAAAGCATCATAGTTTGCATTAACATACATTTCCTGAATTTTGAAATTCTAATGTATGGTGTTATTGCCTAGCTTATAAACCTCAGTGATTCATCGGAAATCAAAAAATGTTAGTTCCAAGGCAAAAATGTTAATGCTGCTGATGTTTCCAATACTTATACTACAAACCGAACAATTTAATCTCCCAACACCCTATGGACAATAAATGGTGCAGCAGAGGAGCAGTCAACTTTACATACACATTAACCATTTCGTCGTCCATTTGCTTACTTCATTTATATATGCATACTAATTACTTTCAGCGCCACTGATGTAACCCTGACTAATTCTGAAGACATTAATCAGTTGTATTAAGCGCCTAATTACACTGCTTAACAGACATGCATCAAGAGAGACGTGTCCACACTAAAAGAAAAATATTCCCAGCCAGTACCCACATGTTTTGTGCTGCACTCATAATCAATGGAAACGCTTAAAACCGCTTTCACGTGAATCAGGTTAAACAAAGATAATCTTTTCGACTATAAACACTTTAAAGTACACACCTGAGTCAGCAGTACTGGATGTGAAATAATCACTCATAGATCAAAATAAACAGGGGAGGTAATCCCACTTTTGAGCAGATAGCTACCAAATTTCACAGCTTGCACTTCGTATAACTGAACTGCAAGGTCATCTACTAATGGCTGCATGTTACTAGACATAATTTAATTCCGATAACTAATTTACAACTACGTTTGTAACTTATACCCAACCCAACGCAAAACTACCTGTGCAAACTCAAAGCAAGAAATAAAAAAAATGCCTACAATAAAGCAGGGAACAACTGCTCTGGACAGTAAATGTTTTTTTTTTTTTTACAACGATCGTTCATTGTGGCTACTGCAGAAATTAACCACAATGAACGATCGCACTAAAACTAAATTATCATTGTAGTGATTACTTGCAAAGCAGTGAAGGAACCCTGCCGTACCTCTCAGCATTTTAGCGTAAGAAATCAGGACATGTTTAAATACTGATCTTGCAAAGTTAGTTGATAGAACAGCAGGTTTTGCATTAGTTTACCACTAATATGAAAAACAGGCTGAAAATATGAGACAAAAAATTCAACAGTCTGAGACAGGACCATAAAACCAAGCTGTAGTTGAGACTGGGAGATAATATAGGATTGGGATTGAAACTATACAGGATGTTGAAATGAAAAAGGACACCGTGGGTGAGGAAAGTGAGTGACGTGAAAAGTAGGCGTGGCATTGGTTAGCTTTACTGTGGACCCGAATTTTAAACGCTGGGATTGTCCCTTTAAGAATTTAACTTGTGACTATTTCTGCCATTTCACACTGAGCTAATCAGAGGAAGTTGGAGGAAGGGCTCTGAGCTAACGAATATGAGATATATAAAATTAAGTACTCTGTTTTTTTTGCTTATTTCTGAGTTATTTATAGCACTTTTATTTTACTCACTGTGTGTGAGGTATTAAGTAGAATTTTCTACAATTGTTAAGCATCTTTTTGAGTTTGTTAGTTCAGCTTTCCTGCTCGGAATGTATCATATAACGTGCTTGCATTTAAAAGCATACTCTAGAGTCTCATTGATCCTTTATCTGTTCAAACATTTCTGCAAGTGTTTCTACCTAAGTAATGTTGGTAGTGTAGCATTGCCCATACTCAGGCTTGTGTTTGGGGCCAAGTTTGTTAGTAGAGGCTGTGTGTCTGAGCACATGTCCCAGGTCATCATAGCTTAGGTAGGGCCAGTATAGTATTTCAATGAGAGTGAATTGTTTGTGCTCATTGACTGACTGGCATTGCCTGGACTACGACATGGAATAAGCACCTCATTGGTTCTTTCAAGCTTTTTTTAAAGTTGTTTCAGGTTTCAACTTTGTTACTTAAGAAGTTAACTTGTGACTATTTCTGCCATTTCACACTGAGCTAATCGGGGGTAGTCAGAGAAAGGGCTCTGAGCTAACGAATGAGAGATATATAACATTAAGTATCCTGTTTCTGCTTATTTCTGAGTTATTTATAGCACTTTTATTTTATTCACTGTGTGTGACGTATTAAGTAGAATTTTCTACAATTGTTAAACTTCTGTTTGGGTTTGTTTGTTCTGATTTCTTGCTAGGAGTGTACCATATAACTTGTTTGCATTTAAAAGCATTCCCTAGAGTCTCCTTGATCCTTTTTCTGTTTAAACATTTCTGCAGTTTTTTTCTACCTAAGTAGTGTTGGTAGTATAGCATTGTCCATACTCAGGCTTATGTTTTGGGCCTAGCTGTTTGTTAGAAGAGGCTGTGTGTCTGAGCACATGTCCCAGGTCATCATAGCTTAGCCAGGGCCAGTATAGTATTTCATTGAGAGTGAATTTTTTGTGGTCATTAGCTGACTTGGGTTGCCTGGACGACATCTTGGAATAAGCACCTCATTGGTTCTTTCAAGCTTTTTTTAAAATTGTTTCAGGTTTCAACTTTGTTACTTAAGAAGTTAACTTGTGACTATTTCTGCCATTTCACACTGAGCTAATCGGAGGAAGTCGGAGAAAGGGCTCTGAGCTAACGAATCTGAGATATATAATATTAAGTATCCTGTTTTCTGCCTATTTCTGAGTTATTTTTAGAGCTTTTATTTTACTCACTTTCTCTGAAGTATTAAGTAGAATTTTATAAAATTTTTAAGCATCTGGTTGGTTTGTTTGTTTTGATTTCCTGCTAGGAGTGTATCATATTACTTGTTTGCATTTAAAAGCATTCTCTAGAGTCTCCTTGATCCTTTATCTGTTTAAACATTTCTGCAGTTTTTTTCTACCTAAGTAGTGTTGGTAGTGTACCTTTGTCCATACTCATGCTTGTGTTTTGTACCTAGCTGTTTGTTAGTAGAGGCTGTGTGTCTGAGCACACGTCCCAGGCCATCATAGCTTAGCCAGGCCCACTATACCATTTCAGTGAGAGTGAATTGTTTGTGGTCATTGGCTGACTGGGGTTGCCTGGACTACACCTTGGAATAAGCACCTCATTAGTCCTTTCAAGCTTTTTTTAAAGTGGTTTCAGGTTTCAGCTTTGTTACTTAAGAAGTTAACTTGTGACTCATTCTGCCATTTCACACTGAGCTAATCAGAGGAAGTTGGAGGAAGGACTCTCTGCTGTTGAATCTGATATATGTAATATAAGGTATCCTGTTTTTTGCTTATTTCTGAATTATTTGTAGCACTTTTATTTTACTGACTGTGTGTGAGGCATTAAGTAGAATTATCTACAATTGTTAAGTTAAGTTGTGACTATTTCTGTCATTTCACACTGAGCTAATCAGGGAAAGTTGGAAAAAATGCTCTGAGCTAAAGAATCTGAGATATATAACATTGAGCATCCTGTTTTTGGTTATTTCTGACATATTTATAGCACTTTTATTTTACTCACTGTGTGTGAGGTATTAAGAATAATTTTCTACAATTGTTAAGCACCCTGTTGGGTTTGTTTGTTCTGATTTCCTGTTAGGAGTGTAACATATAACTTGTTTGCATTTAAAAACATTCTCTAGAGTCTCCATGATCGTTTATCTGTTTAAACACTTCTGCAGTTGTTCTCCTCCCTAAGTAGTGTTGGTAATGTTGTATTGTCCATAATCAGGTTTGTGTTTGCACCTAGCTCTTTGTTAGTAGAGCCTGTGTGTCTGAGCACATGTCCTAGGTCATCATAGCTTAGCCAGGGCCAGTATAGCATTTCAGTGAGAGTGAATAGTTTGTGGTCATTGGCAGACTGGGGCTGCCTGGACTACACCTTGGAAAAAGCACATAATTGGTTCTTTCAAGCTTTTTTTAAAGTTGTTTCAGGTTTAAACTTTGTTACTTAAGAACTTAACTTGTGACTATTTCTGCCATTTCACACTGTGCTAATCAGAGGAAGTCAGAGGAAGGGCTCTGAGATAAATCTGAGATATGTAAAATTAAGTACCCTGTTTTTTGCTTATTTCTGAGTTATTTATAGCACTTTTATTTTACTCACTGTATGTGAGGTATTAAGAAGAACTTTCTACAATAGTTAAGCATCTGGTTGGGCTTGTTAGTTCTGATTTCCTGCTAGGAGTGTATCATATAACTTGTTTGCATTTAAAAGCACAATCTAGAGTCTCCTTAATCCTTTATCTGTTTAAACATTTCTGCAGGTTTTTCTACCTAAGTAGTGTTGGTAGTGTACCATTGTCCATACTCAGGCTTGTGTTTTGGGCCAAGTTGTTTGTTAGCAGAGGCTGTGTGTTTGAGCACATGTCTCAGGTCATCATAGCTTAGCCAGGGCCAGTATAGCTTTTCAGTGAGAGTGAATTGTTTGTGGTCATTGGCTGACTGGGGTTGCCTGGACTATGCCTTGAAATAAGCATCTCATTGGTTCTTTCAAGCTTTTTTTAAGTTGTTTCAGGTCTCAACTTTGTTATTTAAGAAGTTAACTTGTGACTATTTCTGCCATTTCACACTGAGCTAATCGGAGGAAGTTGGCGGAAGTCTCTGAGCTAACGAATCTGAGATATATAAAATTAAATATCCTGTTTTTTCCTTATTTCTGAGTTATTTATAGCACTTTTATTTTACTCACTCTGTGTGAGGTATTAAGTAGAATTTTCTACAATTTTAAGCATCTGGTTGGGTTTGTTTGTTCTGATTTCCTGCTAGGAGTGCATCATATAACTTGTTTGAATTTAAAGCATTCTCTAGAGTCTCCTTGATCCTTTATCTGTTTAAACATTTCTGCAGTTTTTTCTACCTAAGTAGCATTGGTAGTATAGCATTGTCCATACTCAGGCTTGTGTTTTGGGCCTAGATGTTTGTTAGAAGAAGCTGTGTGTCTGAGCACTTGTCCCATGTTATCACAGCTTAGCCAGGGCCAGTATAGCATTTCAGTGGGAGTGAATTTTTTGTGGTCATTGGCTGACTTGGGTTGCCTGGACGACATCTTGGAATAAGCACCTCATTGGTTCTTTCAAGCTTTTTTTAAAATTGTTTCAGGTTTCAACTTTGTTACTTAAGAAGTTAACTTGTGACTATTTCTGCCATTTCACACTGAGCTAATCGGAGGAAGTCGGAGAAAGGGCTCTGAGCTAACAAATCTGAGATATATAATATTACATATCCTGTTTTCCGCCTATTTCTGAGTTATTTTTAGAACTTTTATTTTACTCGCTTTCTCTGAAGTATTAAGTAGAATTTTATACAATTTTTAAGCATCTGGTTGGTTTGTTTGTTTTGATTTCCGGCTAGGAGTGTATCATATTACTTGTTTGCATTTAAAAGCATTCTTTAGAGTCTCCTTGATCCTTTATCTGTTTAAACATTTCTGCAGTTTTTTTTTCTACCTAAGTAGTGTTGGTAGTGTAACTTTGTCCATACTCATGCTTGTGTTTTGTACCTAGCTGTTTGTTAGTAGAGGCTGTGTGTCTGAGCATATGTCCCAGGCCCACTATACCATTTCAGTGAGAGTGAATTGTTTGTGGTCATTGGCTGACTGGGGTTGCCTGGACTATGCCTTGGAATAAGCACCTCATTAGTCCTGTCAAGCTTTTTTTAAAGTGGTTTCAGGTTTCAGCTTTGTTACTTAAGAAGTTAACTTGTGACTCATTCTGCCATTTCACACTGAGCTAATCGGAGGAGGTTGGAGGAAGGGCTCTCTGCTGTTGAATCTGATATATGTAATATAAAGTATCCTGATTTTTGCTTATTTCTGAGTTATTTGTAGCACTTTTATTTTACTGACTGTGTGTGAGGCATTAAATAGAATTATCTACAATTGTTAAGCACCTGTTTGGGTTTGTTTGTTCTGATTTCCTGCTAGGAGTGTATAATATAAGTTGTTTGCATTTAAAAGCATTCTCTTGTCTAGAGTCTCATTGATCCTTTATCTGTTTAAATATTTCTGCAGTTTTTTTCTACATAAGTAGTTTTGGTAGTGTAGCATTGTCCATACTCAGAAGTTAACTTGTGACTATTTCTGTCATTTCACACTGAGCTAATCCGGGAAAGTTGGAGAAAATGCTCTGAGCTAAAGAATCTGAGATATATAACATTGAGTATCCTTTTTTTTGCTTATTTCTGACATATTTATAGCACTTTTATTTTACTCACTGTGTGTGAGGTATTAAGAATAATTTTCTACAATTGTTAAGCACTCTGTTGGGTTTGTTTGTTCTGATTTCCTGTTAGGAGTGTATCATATAACTTGTTTGCATTTAAAAGCATTCTTTATAGTCTCCATGATCCTTTATCTGTTTAAACACTTCTGCAGTTGTTCTCCTCCCTAAGTAGTGTTGGTAATGTTGTATTGTCCATAATCAGGTTTGTGTTTGCACCTAGCTCTTTGTTAGTAGAGCCTGTGTGTCTGAGCACATGCCCTAGGTCATCATAGCTTAGCCAGGGCCAGTATAGCATTTCAGTGAGAGTGAATAGTTTGTGGTCATTGGCAGACTGGGGCTGCCTGGACTACACCTTGGAAAAAACACATAATTGGTTCTTTCAAGCTTTTTTTAAAGTTGTTTCAGGTTTAAACTTTGTTACTTAAGAACTTAACTTGTGACTATTTCTGCCATTTCACACTGTGCTAATCAGAGAAAGTCGGAGGAAGGGCTCTGAGATAACGAATCTGAGATATATAAAATTAAGTACCCTGTTTTTTGCTTATTTCTGAGTTATTTATAGCACTTTTATTTTACTCACTGTGTGTGAGGTATTAAGAAGAATTTTCTACAATAGTTAAGCATCTGGTTGGGCTTGTTAGTTCTGATTTCCTGCTAGGAGTGTATCATATAACTTGTTTGCATTTAAAAGCATAATCTAGAGTCTCCTTAATCCTTTATCTGTTTAAACATTTATGCAGGTTTTTCTACCTAAGTAGTGTTGGTAGTGTATCATTTTCCATACTCAGGCTTGTGTTTTGGGCCAAGTTGTTTGTTAGTAGAGGCTGTGTGTTTGAGCACATGTCCCAGGTCATCATAGCTTAGCCAGGGCCAGTATAGCTTTTCAGTGAGAGTGAATTGTTTGTGGTCATTGGCTGACTGGGGTTGCCTGGACTATGCTTTGGAATAAGCATCTCATTGGTTCTTTCAAGCTTTTTTTAAAGTTGTTTCCGGTCTCAACTTTGTTAATTAAGAAGTTAATGTGTGACTATTTCAGCCATTTCACACTGAGCTAATCGGAGGAAGTTGGAAGAAGTCTCTGAGCTAACAAATCCAAGATATATAAAATGAAGTATCCTGTTTTTTTCCTTATTTCGGAGTTATTTATAGCACTTTTATTTTACTCACTCTGTGTGAGGTATTAAGTAGAATTTTCTACAATTTTAAGCATCTGGTTGGGTTTGTTTGTTCTGATTTCCTGCTAGGAGTGCATCATATAACTTGTTTGCATTTAAAGCATTCTCTAGAGTCTCCTTGATCCTTTATCTGTTTAAACATTTCTGCAGTTTTTTTCTACCTAAGTAGCGTTGGTAGTATAGCATTGTCCATACTCAGGCTTGTGTTTTGGGCCTAGATGTTTGTTAGAAGAAGCTGTGTGTCTGAGCACTTATCCCATGTTATCACAGCTTAGCCAGGGCCAGTATAGCATTTCAGTGAGAGTGAATTTTTTGTGGTCATTGGCTGACTTGGGTTGCCTGGACGACATCTTGGAATAAGCACCTCATTGGTTCTTTCAAGCTTTTTTTTAAATTGTTTCAGGTTTCAACTTTGTTACTTAAGAAGTTAACTTGTGACTATTTCTGCCATTTCACACTGAGCTAATTGGAGGAAGTCGGAGAAAGGGCTCTGAGCTAACAAATCTGAGATATATAATATTATGTATCCTGTTTTCTGCCTATTTCTGAGTTATTTTTAGAGCTTTTATTTTACTCACTTTCTCTGAAGTATTAAGTAGAATTTTATACAATTTTTAAGCATCTGGTTGGTTTGTTTGGTTTGATTGCCTGCTAGGAGTGTATCATATTACTTGTTTGCATTTAAAAGCATTCTTTATAGTCTCCCTGATCCTTTATCTGTTTAAACATTTCTGCAGTTTTTTTTCCTACCTAAGTAGTGTTGGTAGTTTAACTTTGTCCATACTCATGCTTGTGTTTTGTACCTAGCTGTTTGTTAGTAGAGGCTGTGTGTCTGAGCATATGTCCCAGGCCCACTATACCATTTCAGTGAGAGTGAATTGTTTGTGGTCATTGGCTGCCTGGGGTTGCCTGGACTATGCCTTGGAATAAGCACCTCATTAGTCCTTTCAAGCTTTTTTTAAAGTGGTTTCAGGTTTCAGCTTTGTTACTTAAGAAGTTAACTTGTGACTCATTCTGCCATTTCCCACTGAGCTAATCAGAGGAGGTTGGAGGAAGGGCTCTCTGCTGTTGAATCTGATATATGTAATATAAAGTATCCTGTTTTTTTGCTTATTTCTGAGTTATTTGTAGCACTTTTATTTTACTAACTGTGTGTGAGGCATTAAGTAGAATTATCTACAATTGTTAAGCACCTGTTTGGGTTTGTTTGTTCTGATTTCCTGCTAGGAGTGTATAATATAAGTTGTTTGCATTTAAAAGCATTCTCTAGAGTTTCCTTGATCTTTTATCTGTTTAAATATTTCTGCAGTTTTTTTTTTTTTTACGTAAGTAGTGTTGGTAGTGTAGCATTGTCCATAATCAGGCTTGTGTTTATGACCTAGCTCTTTTATACTAGAGCCTGTGTGTCTCAGTACATGTCCTAGGTCATCATAGCTTAGCCAAGGCCAGTATAGCATTTTAGTAAGAGTCAATAGTTTGTGGTCATTGGCTGACTGGGGTTGCCTGGACTACACCTTGGAATAAGCACACCATTGGTGCTTTCAAGCTTTTTTTAAAGTTGTTTCACATTTCAACTTTGTTACTTAAGAACTTAACTTGTGACTATTTCTGCTATTTCACACTGGGCTAGTCACAGGAAGTCGGAGGAAGGGCTCTGAGCCAACGAATATGAGGTATATAAAATTAAGTACTCTGTTTTTGCTTATTTCTAAGTTATTTACAGCACTTTTATTTTACTCACTGTGTGTGAGATATTAAGTAGAATTTTCTACAATTGGTAAGCATCTGGTTGATTTTTTTAGTTCAGATTTCCTGCTAAGAGTGTATCATAAAACGTGTTTGCATTTAAAAGAATACTCTAGAGACTCCTTGATCCTTTATCTGTTTAAACATTTCTGCAGGTTTTTCTACCTAAGTAGTGTTGGTAGTGTAGCATTGTCCATATCAGGCTTGTGTTCTGGGCCATGTTGTTTGTTAGTAGAGGCTGTGTGTCTGAGCACATTTCTCAGGTCATCATAGCTTACCCAGGACCAATATAGCATTTCAGTGAGAGTGAATTGTTTGTGGTCATTTACTGACTGACGTTGCATGGACTATGCCTTGGAATAAGCACCTCATTGGTTCTTTCAAGCTTTTTTAAAGTTTTTCAAATTTTAAATTTGTTACTTAAGAAGTTAACTTGTGACTGTTTCTGCCATTTCACACTGAGCTAATTGGAGGAATTCAGAGAATGGGCTCTGAGCTAAAGAATCTGAGATATATAACATTAACTATCTTGTTTTTGCTTATTTCTGAGTTATTCAAAGCACTTTGATTTTTCTCACTGTGTGTGAGGTATTAAGTAGAATTTTTTTACAATTTTTAAGCATCTGGTTGGTTTTGTTTGCTCTGAGTTCCTGCTAGAAGTGTATCATATAACATGTTTGCATTTAAAAGCATTCTCTAGAGTCACCTTGATCCTTTATCTGTTTAAACATTTCTACAGTTTTTTCTACCTAAGTAGTGTTGGTTGTGTAGCATTGTCCATACTCCGGGTTGTGTTTTGGGCCTCGTTCTTTGTTAGTAGAGGCTGTGTGTCTGAGCACGTCCTAGGTCATCATAGTTTAGCCAAGGCCAGTATAGCATTTCAGTAAGAGTGAATAGTTTGTGGTCATTGGCTGACTGGGGTTTTCTGGACTACACCTTGGAATAATCACATCATTGGTGCTTTTAAGCTTTATTTAAAGTTATTTCAGGTTTCAATTTTGTTACTTAAGAACTTAACTTGTGACTTTTTCTGCCATTTCACACTGAGCTATTCACAGGAAGTTGGAGGAAGGGCTCTGCGCTAACGAATATGAGATATATAAAATGAAGTACTCTGTTTTTTGCTTATTTCTGAGTTATTTGTACCACTTTTATTTTACTCACTGTGTGTGAGATATTAAGTCGAATTTCCTACAATTGTTAAGTACCTGGTTGGGTTTGTTTGTTCTGATTTCCTGCTAGGAGTGTATTGTATAACTTGTCTGCAGTTAAAAGAATACTCTAGAGTCTCCTTGATCCTTTATCTATTTAAACATTTCTGCGGGTTTTTCAAACTAAGTAGTGTTGGTAGTGCAGCATTGTCCATACTCAGGCTTGTGTTTTGGTCCAAGTTGTTTGTTAGTAGAGGCTGGGTGTCTGAGCTCATGTCCCAGGTCATCATAGCTTACCCAGGGCCAATATAGCATTTCAGTGAGAATGAACTGTTTGTGGTCATTGACTGACTGGCGTTGCCTGGACTACGCCTTGGAATAAGCACCTCATTGGTTTTTTCAAGCTTTTTTTAAAGTTGTTTCAGATTTCAAATTTGTTACTTAAGAAGTTAACTTGTGACTGTTTCTGCCATTTCACACTGAGCTAATCGTTGGAATTCAGAGAATGGGCTCTGAGCTAACAAATCTGAGATATATAACATTAACTATCTTCTTTTTGCTTATTTCTGAGTTATTTATAGCACTTTGATTTTACTCACTGTGTGTGAGGTATTAAGTAGAATTTTCTACAATTGTTAAGCATCTGATTGGGTTTGCTTGTTCTGATTTCCTGCTAGTAGTGTATCATATAACTTGTTTGCATTTAAAGCATTCTCTAGAATCTCCTTGATCCTTTATCTGTTTAAACATTAATGCAGATTTTTTCTTCCTAAGTAGTGTTGGTAGTATAGCATTGTCCATACTTCGGCTTGTGTTTTGGGCCTAGATGTTTGTTAGAAGAAGCTGTGTGTCAGAGCACTTATCCCACATTATCACAGCTTAGCCTGGGACAGTATAGCATTTCAGTAAGAGTGATTTGTTTTGTAGTCATTGACTGACTTGGGTTGCCTGGACTATCCTTGGAATAAGCACCTCATTTGTTGTTTCAAGCTTTTTTTAAAGTTCTTTCAGGTTTCAACTTTGTTACTTAAGAACTTAACTTGTGACTATTTCAGCCATTTCACAGTGGACTAATCGGAGGAAGTCAGAGAAAGGGCTCTGAGCTAACGAATCTGAGATATATAACATTAAGTATCCCGTTTTTTGCTTATTTTTGAGTTATTTAAAGAACTTTTATTTTTCTCACTGTGTGTGAGGTATTAAGTAGAATTTTCTACATTTTTTAAGAATCTGGTTGGTTTTGTTTGCTCTGAGTTCCTGCTAGAAGTGTATCATATAACATGTTTGCATTTAAAAGCATTCTCTAGCGTCACCTTGATCCTTTATCTGTTTAAACATTTCTGCAGTTTTTTCTACCCAAGTAGTGTTGGTTGTATAGCATTGTCCATACTCTGGGTTGTGTTTTGGGCCTCGTTCTTTGTTAGTAGAGGCTGTGTGTCTGAGCACATGTCCTAGGTCATCATAGCTTATCCAAGGCCAGTATAGCATTTCAGTAAGAGTGAATAGTTTGTGGTCATTGGCTGACTGGGGCTGCCTGGACAACACCTTGGAATAAGCACATCATTGGTGCTTTCAAGCTTTAAAGTTGTTTCAGGTTTCAAATTTGTTACTTAAGAACTTAACTTGTGACTTTTTCTGCCATTTCACACTGAGCTAATCACAGGAAGTTTGAGAAAGGGCTCTGAGCTAACGAATATGAGATATATAAAATTAAATACTCTGTTTTTTGCTTATTTCTGAGTTATTTGTAGCATTTTTATTTTACTCACTGTGTGTGAGATATTAAGTAGAATTTTCTACAATTGTTAAGTATCTGGTTGGGTTTGTTAGTTCTGATTTCCTGCTAGGACTGTATCGTATAACGTGTTTGCATTTAAAAGAATACTCTAGAGTCTCCTTGATCCTTTATCTATTTAAACATTTCTGCAGGTTTTTCTACCTAAGTAGTGTTGGTAGTGTATCATTGTCCATACTCAGGCTTGTGTTTTGGGCCTAGATTTTTTTAGAAGAAATTGTGTGTCTGAGCTCTTGTCCCAGATTATCACAGCTTAGCCAGGGACAGTATAGCATTTCAGTAAGAGTGAATTTTTTGTGGTCATTGGCTGACTTGGGTTGCCTGGACTATGCCTTGGAATAAACACCTCATTTGTTGTTTCAAGCTTTTTTTAAAGTTGTTTCAGGTTTCAACTTTGTTACTTAAGAACTTAACTTGTGACTATTTCTGCCATTTCACACTGGGCTAATCGGAGGAAGTTAGAGAAAGGGCTCTGACCTAATGGATCTGAGATATATAACATTAAGTATCCCTTTTTTTGCTTATTTCTGAGTTATAGAACTTTTATTTTTCTCAGTGTGTGTGAGGTATTAAGTAGACCTATCTACAATTTTTAAGTATCTGGTTGGTTTTGTTTGCTCTGAGTACCTGCTAGGAGTGTATCATATAACATATTTGCATTTAAAAGCATTCTCTAGAGTCTCCTTGATCCTTTATCTGTTTAAATAGTTCTGCAGGTTTTTCTACCTAAGTAGTGTTAGTATTGTTGCATTGTCCATACTCAGGTTTGTGTTTTGGGCCTAGCTGTTTGTTAGTAGAGACAGTGTGTATGAGCACATGTCCCAGGTCATCAAAGCTTAACCAGGGCCAGTACAGCATTTCAGTGAGAGTGAATTGTTTGTGGTCATTGGCTGACAGGATTGCCTACATTATGCCTTGGAATAAGCATCTCATTGGTTCTTTCAAGCTTTTTTAAAGTTGTTTCAGGTTTCAACTTTGTTATTTAAGAAGGTAACTTGTGACTATTTCTGCCATTTCATACTGAGCTAATCGGGGGTAGTTGGAGAAAGGGCTCTGAGCTAACAAACGTTGAGATATATAACATTAAGTATCCTGTTTTTTGCTTATTTCTGATTTTTTTATAGCACTTTTATTTTACTCACTGTGTGTGAGGTATTAAGAAGAATTTTCTATAATTGTTCAGCTTCTGGTTGGGTTTGTTTGTTTTGATTGCCTGCTAGGAGTGTATCATATAACTTATTTGCATTTAAAACCATTCTCTAGAGTCTCCTTGATTCTTTTTCTGTTTAAATATTTATGCAGGTTTTTCTACCTAAGTAGTGTTAGTAGTGTAGTATTGTCCCATACACAGGCTTGTGTTTTCGGCCTATTTTA
>NC_056747.1:874021356-874085393 GCF_019279795.1 Protopterus annectens
TCTGAGTTATTTATAGCACTTTTATTTTACTCACTCTTTGTGACGTATTAAGTTGAATTTTCTTCATTTGTTAAGCATCTGGGTGGGTTTGTTTGTTCTGATTTCCTGCTAGGAGTGTATCATATAACTTGTTTCCATTTAAAAGCATTCTCTAGAATCTCCTTGATCCTTTATCTTTTTAAATATCTCTGCAGGTTTTTCTAGCTAAGTAGTGTTAGTAGGATTGTGTTTTGTGCCTATTGTTTGTTAGTAGAGGCTGTGTGTCTGAGCCCATGTCCCAGGTCATCATAGCTTAGCCAGGGCCAGTAGAGCATTTCAGTGAGAGTGAATTGTTTGTGGTCATTGAATTACTGGGTTTGCCTGGACTACGACTTGGAATAAGCACCTCAATGGTTCCTGCAAGCTTTTTTTTAAGTTGTTTCAGGTTTCAACTTTGTTACTTATGAAGTTAACTTGTGACTTTTTCTTCCATTTCACACTGAGCTAATCAGAGAAAGTCGGAGGAAGGGCTCTGAGCTATTGAATATGAGATATATAAAATAAAGTATCCTTTTTTTGCTTATTTCAGAGTTATTTATAGCACTTTTATTTTTCTCACTGTGTGTGAGGTATTAAGTAGAATTTTCTACAATTGTTAAGCATCTGGTTGGGTTTGTTTGTTCTGATTTCCTGCTAGGAGTGTATCATATAACTTGTTTGCATTTAAAAGCATTCTCTAGTGTCTCCTTGATCCTTTATCTGTTTAAACATTTCTGCAGTTTTTTTTCTACCTAAGTAGTGTTGGTAGTGTACCATTGTCCATACTCAGGCTTGTGTTTTGGGCCTATTTCTTTGTTAGTAGAGCTGTGCGTCTGAGCACGTCCCAGGTCACCATAGCTTAGCCAGGGCCAGTATACCATTTTATTGAAAGTGAATTGCTTGTGGTCATTGACTAACTGGGGTTTCCTGGACTACGCCTTGTAATAAGCACCTCATTGGTTCTTTCATGCTTTTTTTAAAGTTGTTTCAGGTTTCAACTTTGTTACTTAAGAAGTTAACTTGTGACTATTTCTGCCATTTCACACTGAGCTGATCTGAGAATGAGGGAGGAAGGGCTCTGAGCTAACACATTTGAGATATATAAAATGAAGTATCTTGTTTTTTGCTTATTTCAGAGTTATTTACAGCACTTTTATTTTACTCACTGTGTCTGAGGTATTCAGTAGAAGTTTCTACAATTTTTAAGCATCCGGTTGGGATTGTTTATTCTGATTTCCAGCTAGGAGTGTATCATATAACTTGTTTGCATTTAAAAGCATTCTCTAGAGTCTCCTTGATCCTTTATCTGTTTAAACATTTCTGCAGTTTTTTTTCTACCGGTTTAGTGTTGGGCGTGTAGCATTGTCCATACTCAGGCTTGTGTTTTGGACATAGCTGTTTGTTAGTAGAGGCTGTATGTCTGAGCACATGTCCCACGTCATCATAGCTTAGCCAGGGTAAGTACAGCATTTCAGTGAGAGTGAGTTGTTTGTGGTCATTGGCTGACTGGGGTTGCCTGGACTACGTCTTGGAATAAGGACCTCATTTGTTCTTTCAAGCTTTTTTTAAAATTGTTTCAGGTTTCATCTTTGTTATTTAAGAAGTTACCTTGTGACTATTTCTGCCATTTCAGACTGAGCTAATTGGAGGAAGTTGGAGGAAGCGCTCTGAGCTAACGAATCTGGGATATATAAAATGAAGTATCCTTTTTTTTTGCTTATTTCAGAGTTATTTATAGCACTTTTATTTTACTCACTCTTTGTGACGTATTAAGTTGAATTTTCTTCATTTGTTAAGCATCTGGGTGAGTTTGTTTGTTCTGATTTCCTGCTAGGAGTGTATCATATAACTTGTTTCCATTTAAAAGCATTCTCTAGAATCTCCTTGATCCTTT
Source organism: Protopterus annectens (assembly GCF_019279795.1). Taxonomy (NCBI): domain Eukaryota; kingdom Metazoa; phylum Chordata; order Ceratodontiformes; family Protopteridae; genus Protopterus; species Protopterus annectens. The sequence continues at coordinate 874,023,269 of NC_056747.1, forward strand.
ATCTTTTTAAATATTTCTGCAGGTTTTTCTAGCTAAGTAGTGTTAGTAGGATTGTGTTTTGTGCCTACTGTTTGTTAGTAGAGGCTGTGTGTCTGAGCCCATGTCCCAGGTCATCATAGCTTAGCCAGGGCCAGTAGAGCATTTCAGTGAGAGTGAATTGTTTGTGGTCATTGAATTACTGGGGTTGCCTGGACTACGCCTTGGAATAAGCACCTCATTGGTTCCTGCAAGTTTCTTTTTAAAGTTATTTCAGGTTTCAACTTTGTTACTTAAGAAGTTATCTTGTGACATTTTCTTCCATTTCACACTGAGCTAATTGGAGGAAGTCGTAGAAAGGGCTCTGAGCTAACAAATCTGAGATATAATACATTAACTATCCTGTTTTTTGTTATTTCTGAGTTATTTATAGCACTTTTATTTTACTCACTGTTTGTGAGGTATTAAGTAGAATTTTCTAGAATTGTTAAGCATCTGGTTGGGATTGTTTGTTCTGATTTCCTGCTAGGAGGGTATCATATAATTTGTTTGCATTTAAAAGCATTCTCTAGAGTCTCCTTGATCCTTTATCTTTTTAAATATTTCTGCAGGTTTTTCTAGCTAATTTGTGTTAGTAGGATTGTGTTTTGAGCCTAGCTGTTTGTTAGTAGAGGCTGTGTTTCTGAGCACATATCCCAGGTCATTATAGCTTAGCCAGTGTCAGTATACCATTTCAGTGAGAGTGAATTGTTTGTGGTCATTGAATGACTGGGGTTGCCTGGACTACGTCTTGGAATAAGCACCTCATTTGTTCTTTCAAGCTTTTTTTAAAATTGTTTCAGGTTTCATCTTTGTTATTTAAGAAGTTACCTTGTGACTATTTCTGCCATTTCAGACTGAGCTAATTGGAGGAAGTTGGAGGAAGCGCTCTGAGCTAACAAATCTGAGATATATAAAATGAAGTATCCTTTTTTTTTGCTTATTTCAGAGTTATTTATAGCACTTTTATTTTACTCACTCTTTGTGACGTATTAAGTTGAATTTTCTTCATTTGTTAAGCATCTGGGTGGGTTTGTTTGTTCTGATTTCCTGCTAGGAGTGTATCATATAACTTGTTTCCATTTAAAAGCATTCTCTAGAATCTCCTTGATCCTTTATCTTTTTAAATATTTCTGCAGGTTTTTCTAGCTAAGTAGTGTTAGTAGGATTGTGTTTTGTGCCTATTGTTTGTTAGTAGAGGCTGTGTGTCTGAGCCCATGTCCCAGGTCATCATAGCTTAGCCAGGGCCAGTAGAGCATTTCAGTGAGAGTGAATTGTTTGTGGTCATTGAATTACTGGGTTTGCCTGGACTACGACTTGGAATAAGCACCTCAATGGTTCCTGCAAGCTTTTTTTTTAAGTTGTTTCAGGTTTCAACTTTGTTACTTATGAAGTTAACTTGTGACTTTTTCTTCCATTTCACACTGAGCTAATCGGAGAAAGTCGGAGGAAGGGCTCTGAGCTATTGAATATGAGATATATAAAATAAAGTATCCTTTTTTTGCTTATTTCAGAGTTATTTATAGCACTTTTATTTTTCTCACTGTGTGTGAGGTATTAAGTAGAATTTTCTACAATTGTTAAGCATCTGGTTGGGTTTGTTTGTTCTGATTTCCTGCTAGGAATGTATCCTATAACTTGTTTGCATTTAAAAGCATTCTGTAGAGTCTCCTTGATCCTTTATCTGTATAAACATTTCTGCAGTTTTTTTCACCTAAGTATTGTTGGAAGTGCAACATTGTCAATACTCAGGTTTGTATTTTGGGCCTAGTTGTTTGTTAGTAGAGGTAGTATGTATGAGCACATGTCCCAGATCATCATAGCTTAGCCAAGGCCAGTATAGCATTTCAGTGAGAGTGAATTTGTTTTGGTCATTGCCTGACTGGGTTTGCCTGGACTACACCTTGGAATAAGCACCTCATTGGTTCTTTCAAGCTTTTTTTACAGTCGTTTCAGGTTTCAACTTTGTTACTTAAGAAGTTAACTTGTGACTATTTCCACCATTTCACACTGAGCTAATCAGAGGAAGTTGGAGGAAGTCTCTGAGCTAACGAATCTGAGATATATAAAATTAAGTATCCTGTTTTTTGCTTATTTCAGAGTTATTTATAGCACTTTTATTTTACTCACTCTTTCTGACGTATTAAGTAGAATTTTCTACAATTGTTAAGCATCTGGGTGGGTTTGTTTGTTCTGATTTCCTGCTAGGAGTGTATCATATAACTTGTTTGCATTTAAAAGCATTCTCTAGAATCTCCTTGATCCTTTATCTTTTTAAATATTTCTGCAGGTTTTTCTAGCTAAGTAGTGTTAGCAGGATTGCGTTTTAAGCCTAGTTGTTTGATAGTAGAGGCTGTGTGTTTGAGCCCATGTCCCAGGTCATCATAGATTAGCCAGGGCCAATACAGCATTTCAGTGACAGTGAATTGTTTGTGGACATTGAATTACTGGGGTTGCCTGGACTACGCCTTGGAATAAGCACCTCATTGGTTCCTTCAAGCTTTTTTTTTAAAGTTGTTTCAGGTTTAAACTTTGTTACTTAAGAAGTTAACTTGTGACTGTTTCTGCCATTTCACACTGTGCTAATCGGGGAAAGTCGGAGAAAGGGCTCTGAGCTAACAAATATGAGATATATAACATTAAGTATCCTTTTTTTTGCTTATTTCTGAGTTATTTATAGCACTTTTATTTTACTCACTGTGTGTGAGGTATTAAGTAGAATTTTCTAGAATTGTAATCATCTGGTTGGGTTTGTTTGTTCTGATTTCCTCCTAGGAGTGTATCATATAACTTGTTTGCATTTAAATGCATTTTCTAGAGTCACCTTGATCCTTTATCTGTTTAAACACTTCTGCAGTTTTTTTTTCTACCTAAGTAGTGTTGGTAGTGTAGCATTGTCCATACTTAGGCTTGTGCTTTGGACCTAGCTGTTTGTTAGAAGAGGCTTGTGTCTGAGCACATGTCCCAGGTCATCATAGCTTAGCCGGAGCCAGTATACCATTTCAGTGAGAGTGAATTGTTTGTGGTCATTGACTAACTGGGGTTGCTTGGACTATGCCTTGGAATAAGCACCTCATTGGTTCTTTCAAGCTTTTTTTAAAGTTGTTTCAGGTTGCAACTTTGTTACTTAAGAAATTTACTTGTGACTATTTCTTCCATTTCACACTGAGCTAATCAGAAGAAGTCAGAGGAAGGGCTCTGAGCTATTAAATCTGAGATATATAAAATAAAGTATCCTTTTTTTTGCTTATTTCAAAGTTTTTTGCTTATTTCAGAGTTATTTATAGCAACTTTATTTTACTCACTGTGTGTGAGGTATTAAATAGAATTTAATGCAATTGTTAAGCATCTGGTTGGGGTTGTTTGTTCTGGTTTCCTGCTAGGAGTTTATCTTATAATTTATTTGCATTTAAAAGCATTCTCTAGTGTCTCCTTGATCCTTTATCTGTTTAAACATTTCTGAAGTTTTGTCTACCTAAGTAGTGTTGGTAGTGTAGCATTGTCCATACTTAGGCTTGTGCTTTGGACCTAGCTGTTTGTTAGAAGAGGCTTGTGTCTGAGCACATGTCCCAGGTCATCATAGCTTAGCCGGAGCCAGTATACCATTTCAGTGAGAGTGAATTGTTTGTGGTCATTGGCTAACTGGGGTTGCTTGGACTATGCCTTGGAATAAGCACCTCATTGGTTCTTTCAAGCTTTTTTTAAAGTTGTTTCAGGTTGCAACTTTGTTACTTAAGAAATTTACTTGTGACTATTTATTCCATTTCACACTGAGCTAATCAGAAGAAGTCAGAGGAAGGGCTCTGAGCTATTAAATCTGAGATATATAAAATAAAGTATCCTTTTTTTTGCTTATTTCAAAGTTTTTTGCTTATTTCAGAGTTATTTATAGCAACTTTATTTTACTCACTGTGTGTGAGGTATTAAATAGAATTTAATGCAATTGTTAAGCATCTGGTTGGGGTTGTTTGTTCTGGTTTCCTGCTAGGAGTTTATCTTATAATTTATTTGCATTTAAAAGCATTCTCTAGTGTCTCCTTGATCCTTTATCTGTTTAAACATTTCTGAAGTTTTGTCTACCTAAGTAGTGTTGGTAGTGTAGCATTGCCATTACTCAGGTTTGTGTTTTGGGCATAGCTGTTTGTTAGTAGAGGCAGTGTGTATGAGCACATGTCCCAGGTCATCATAGCTCAGCCAGGGCCAGTGTAGCATTTCAGTGAGAGTGAATTGTTTGTCGTCATTGGTTGACTGTGGTTGCCTGGACCACGCCTTGGAATAAGCACCTCATTGGTTCTTTCAAGCTTTTTTTAAAATTGTTTCAGGTTTCAATTTGTTATTTAAGAAGTTAACTTGTGAAAATGTCCGCCATTTCACACTGAGCTAATCAGAGGAAGTTGGAGGAAGTCTCTGAGCTAATGAAGCTGAGATATGTAAAATTAAGTATCCTGTTTTTTGCTTATTTATTTATTTATAGCACTTTTATTTTACTCACTCTGTGTGAGGTATTAAGTAGAATTTTCTACAATTGTTAAGCATCTGGTTGGGTTTGTTTCTTCTGATTTCCTGCTAGGAGTGTATCATACAACTTGTTTTCTTCTAAAAGCATATTCTAGAGTCTCCTTGATCTTTTATCTGTTTAAGAATGTCAGCAGGTTTTTCTACATAAGTAGTATTGGTAGTGTAGCATTGTCCATACTCAGGCTTGTATTTTGGGCCTAGTTCTTTGTTAGTAGAGGCTGTGTGTCTGAGCACATGTCCCAGGTCATCATAGCTTAGCCAGGGCTAGTATACAATTTTATTGAGAGTGAGATGTTTGTGGTTATTGACTGACTGGGGTTCCCTGGACTACGCCTTGTAATAAGCACCTAATTGGCTCTTTCACACTTTTTTTAAAGTTGTTTCAGGTTTCAACTTTGTTAATTAAGAAGTTGACTTGTGACTATTTCTGCCATTTCACACTGAGCTAATCGGAGGAAGATGGAGGAAGGGCTCTAAGCTAACGAATCTGAGATATATAAAATTAAGTATCCCGCTTTTTGCTTATTTCGGAGTTTATAACACTTTTGTTTTACTCACTCTGTGTGAGTTATTAAGTAGAATTTTCTAGAATTGTTAAGCATCTGGTTGGGTTTGTTTGTTCTGATTTCCTGCTAGGAGTGTATCATATAACTTGTTTGCATTTAAAAGCATTCTCTAGTGTCTCCTTGATCCTTTATCTGTTTAAATATTTCTGCTGGTTTTTCTACCCAAGTAGTGTTAGTAGTATAACATTGTCCATACTCAGGCTTGTGTTTTGGGCCTAGTTGTTTGTTAGTAGAGGTTGTGTGTCTGAGCACATATCCCAGGTCATCATAGCTTAGCCAGGGCCAGTATAGCATTTCAGTGAGAGTGAATTGTTTGTGGTCATTGAATGACTGAGGTTACCTGGACAACGCCTTGGAATAAGCACCTTATTGGTTCTTTCAAGCTTTTTTTAAAGTTGCTTCAGGTTTCAACTTTGTTACTTAAGTAGTTAACTTGTGACTATTTCTGCCATTTCACACTGATCTCATCTGAGAAAGTGGGAGGAAGGGTTCTAAGCTAACAAATCTGTGATATATAACTTTAAGTATCCTGTTTTTTCTTATTTCTGAGTTATTTTTAGCACTTTTATTTTACTCACAGTGTGTGACGTACTAAGTAGAATTGTCTACAATTGATAGGCATCTGGTTGTGTTTGTTTGTTCTGATTTCCTGCTATGAGTGTATCATATAACTTGTTTGCATTTAAAAGCATTCTCTAGAGTCTGCTTGATCCTTTATCTGTTTAAACATTTCTGCAGGTTTTTCTACCTAAGTAGTGTTAGTAGTGTAACATTGTCCATACTCAGGTTTGTGTTTTGGGCCTAGTTCTTTGTTAGTACAGGCTGTGTGTCTGAGCATATGTCCCAGGTCATCATAGCTTAGCCAGGGCCAGTACAGCATTTGAATGAGAGTGAATTGTTTGTGGTCAATGGCTGACTGGGGTTGCCTGTACTACGCCTTGGAATAAGCACCTCATTGGTTCTTTCAAGCTATTTTTAAAGTTGTTTCAGGTTTTAACTTTGCTACTTAAGAAGTTAAGTTGTGACTATTTCTGCCATTTCACATTGATCTAATCAGAGAAAGTCGGAGGAAGGGCTCTGAGCTAACAAATCTGAGACATATAACATTAAGTATCCTGTTTTTTGCTTTTTTCTGAGTTATTTATAGCACTTTTATTTTACCCACTGTGTGTGAGGTATTAAGTAGAATTTTTAACAATTGTTAAACATCTGGTTGGGTTTGTTTGTTCTGATTTTTGTTTCCAACCCTCCCTTCCTCTTGTTATCCTATTTTTATACTTAGTGGCTTTGCAGTTGCCCACCCCTACTGTAAATTTGATCTAGGACACTCCTCCCTGTCTAGTGTCATTAACTCATTCTGCCTATTCCATTGAGAACATTTGAGAAGGCCAACCCAGTTAGCTTCTGCTCCTCCTTTCCCCTTTCCACTTTCCAAAAAAAACCCCCTAAGCTTGTTTCCTGCCTTTCCTATAAGTTGTCTAGTCCAGACACAGATTTGCTGTATCCAGGACTCTTTGTAAGCTTTTGAGCCCCCAAGCCTTTCTGTGTTGGAGGGAAGCCTTCTAACTTAATTTTGTTTCTTAGAACTAGCCAGTTTTCTAGTTTAGCACTCAAATATGTTTCTTTGAGCTCAGCACTTGTTGAGAAATCATTGTAAGCACTAAATAAGCTACAAATTACTACAGCACTCAACTTTCCTCACTTGTCTAAAGGAAAACAGTTTTTAGTACTTACTAAATAAGCATCTATCCAGGCATGTCTAAGAGTCAGCTTCCATTGTTTTCTCCTGTCTACCTGATGAATCTGGGCATCTTAGGGCAAAGCAGCAATTGCCTCATGTACACAGACAACCATCTCCTCCTACCACCCAACTCTACAACCTGTGAGAGATGCACTTATATAACCAAACTGAAAGCAAAGATCTCTTCCCCTAAGACTGGACTAGGCAGTCAAGAGGAGAAGATAAACACTTGCACCACACCACACTTATCACATAGTCCCACAAAACCTATACCACCAAAACATACACATAAAAACACAAAATGCACACCTAGATTCATGGAGGCTCTCAAAAAAATCTACCCAAGCAACAGGGACCTCCAAAGCAGAAACACAAGCAACCTCCACCCCCCAACACAATCCAAATGACACATAGGCCACAAACTCAGTGTGCCACTCAACCACATCCCATAAGACATAACAACGTAACTAACACTCTAGTCATAGGTGACTCTATAGACAGGCACACTGATGTTCCACTCACCAGGATAAACAATGAGAAAGTCACTGTCAGGTGCCAGGATCCGGCACATAATGCATGCACTCAGGTCACGCCACAGCAAGTACAAATATGACTCTGCCATTGTCCATGAAGGTGTGAATGATCTGAGATGTACCTTCCTGGACTACATGAAAAGAGACATGGAGGAGCTTTCTGATCTTGTAGCCCAGGCAGGTATGACCCTCACCCTGAGTGGCATCCTGCCATCACCCAGAATGATACCACAGTACAAGGACAAAATGATTGACTTCAACAACTGGCTAAGCTTCTGGTGTCATTCTAAGGGGATCCAATATCTGTCTGCCTGGGATGACATGATTGACAAACCACGATGCTTTGCCAGAGATGGCCTGCACCTGTCGCCCTTGGGATTCCGGATACTGGCTAAGGCTCTTGCCAACCCTATAGTGAGTTTTTTAGGCAAGATTCAAATGACAAATTCACCACTGTAACAGGTACAAGCAAGCAAAATCTGAGGGTAATGTTAGTCAATGCTAGATGTCTAAACCTCAAAATGCACTCACTCGAGGTACTCCTTAAAATGGAGAACACTGACATCTGAGCAGTGACAGAGACCTGGCTCAAGGCTGCAGGGAGCACCCTGCATTACCAGGCTATAATTCATACCACACCTTTCAGTCACCTAACTTGGACCAAAGCACTAAAGGTGGAGGCATGTCCATATTCATTAAGGATTCCCACACCTCCAGGCTAGTTGCTCAGCATAATGAATCTGAGATTATCCAAGTGCAACTAACTCTGGGCAAGACCGCAATGCAAATTGTAGCTTGCTACAGATCCCCCACCACGCCCCAGGATTCCCACTCCTCATTTCTTGATACACTGGAAAATATTAGGGTACAACCTAACACCATAATAATGGGAAATTTCAACTACTCCACTATTAACTGAGAAAACTACTCATGTACCAACTCCTGTGCTCAATGTTTTCTGGAATTCATAAATTCCAATACCTTGGATCAACTTATCCACACCCCCACCAAAGGCAGCTATATCCTAGACCTGGTCATTACCAACATGGAGAACCAGTGTTCCACACCAGAGGTCAATTCCTTGTTGGTCAGTTCCGACCACAAGCAAATCACCCAAGACATCCACATCCCAGCCCCATCCCCCATTACTGAAACCACCGCAAAAAATTTCTGCAAAGCCAACTTCACGCTTCTTAAGACAGAAGTGGAAAACTTCACGACACCCATGCTGATGAACAATAGAGATATGACTGCTGTATCCTATACAACTGCACTTTATAAGCACTTACATGAGTGCATGGATTGTGCAATCCTTAACAGAACCAAGATGCTATCCTCCAAAAAAGGAAGCCAATCTGGTGGTCCCCTGCTATAAACAAACTCTACAACAGAAGAAAGAAACTGTTGCAAAAAGAGTAGAATCCCATGATTGGAGGAACTTTGTGGTCAGCCTCAGTAAGAAGCTGAGATCCCTCACAAAATCCTCCAAAGCTAGTTATGAAAACAAAATTGCCACTGATTCTAAAGACAACCACAAAGCATTCCATAGCTATGTCAAAAATCTCAATGGCAAGACTCATATCTGCTCTGAGTTACAGCAAAATGACACTAAATATACAGAACCAACTGATATTGCCAACATCCTGGAAGATAGGTTCAGTGCTAACTTTACCCCTCTCTCATCCCCTAAAGGACCCATATCTATACTGGAAGAATGCAAAGTACCTGTAATCACAGCTGCACAGGTAAAAAACACACTCTCTAAAGCCAAGAACACAGCATCCATGGGACCTGACAACATCCCAGGCTGCGTTCTACATGAACTACAGAATGAACTGGCACCCCACCTAAGTACCATGTTCAATCATAGCCTCACCTCAGGCTTTGTGTCCAATGAATGGCGCACAGCAACAGTTATCTCACTCCACAAAGGGGGAGCCACCACAGACACTGGGAGCTACTGCCACATTAGCCTGACGAGCCTGGTCTGCAAGGCTATGGAGCATATCATCATGGAACTTATAAACAATGACACTGGTAATCTCCAAACTCTGGACCCTACCCAGTTTGAGTTTGTAAAAGGCAGATTATGTGTCCTAAACCTGATAGACTTATTTGAAGCAGTCAACAAAGCTGTAGATGAGGGTAAGGTGGTACACACAGCCTATCTAGATCTCACCAAGGCTTTCAACACCATCCCCCACTCTGGAATTATAGACAAACTCACTAAACTATGTATAAATCCCTGTGTCACAAGATGGGTTGCCAACTGGCTCACTGACTGAACACACACTGTGAAAGTTGCAGACTCTAAATTCAACTTCAGACCAGTGACAAGTGGAGTACACAGAGTTCAGTCCTAGGTCCTCTCCTGTTTGGTATCTACTTCTTTGAAGTACAGGCTAACACAGAAGGTCTTTGGCTAGCAAAGTTCACAGATGACTGCAAACTAGGAGCCATAATCAAATCTCCTAATGATGTGGACATCCTACAAAAGGGCCTCACTGAGACAGATGCCTGCTGTCAAAAACATGGCCTCAAGCTCAATGCCAAAAAGTGCATTGTTATCCCTTTTGGTAAAAACTCTGTACCCATGAACTACCACATAGGCGGTAGTCTACTTAACAACAAAAGTGTGATAAGAGAATTTGGGACACAGGTGGACAGTAGTCTCTCTTTTGATAATCACATCGCCACAGTAGTCAGGAAATCCTTCTACATGGCACACCTCATCACAATAGGTTTCTCATCCAGGAAAAAAGAGGTCATTGTTCCCCTCTACTCATCACTCATTAGACCCATTATAGAGTACAACACCCCTTTTGGTATATACCTCACAAGACATCTACAACAACTGGAAAGGCCACAGAAATACCTCACAAAGAGGATTACTGGCCTCAAACAGATGCCCTATGCAGACAGTCTCAAAAAAGTCCAGCTTTACTCTGTCGCATATTGCCTACTCAGAGGCAATCTCTGCCTAACATACAAAGCTATGTCAAACCCAGAGCTGTTGGACATGCTCCACGTAAAGAAATCCCAATCCCTCCAAGCTACATGCTCTAGGGACCTAAACCTTGTCACCACAATAAACAGAACATGCTGGAGAGACAGATTCCTGTCTCAGAGACTTCCCATACTCTGGAACAAACTACCTATCTATGTTAAACAAAGCTCCTTATCAGCACTCTTCAAGAAAAATCTTGATGATTGGATGGGAGATAGGAAATTCACCCTGGGGATCACTTCTGTGGCTCTGCTTGACAGGGGCATAGGAAAATAATTTTCTTGGGTGGCAAAAGCCAGGGTACTGTTTGGCTAGGCTTATATAGGCCCTAGGGCCAATAGTTTAGTACCTACCTATGAACCTATGTTCTACTTGACTGCCTGGCTTTTTAAGTATAACTCACAATCTCTGAAAGTATACAAAGGAACCTCAGAGACAGGCAAATGAAGGTAAAAAAAAATTATTTTCCACACTCAACTGATGTAAGAGCTTTCGAACCAAGTTCTTCATCAGACATAGTACTTACATTATATACACACATTTTTTTAAAACAGGACTAATTAACACTCTAACCAATCCATTTAAAATCATCATTACTTATGCAAATCTTTGGATTTTAAAACCGGCTTTAAAGAGACCTTGTCATTTAAACGGGGTCTCCTATTTGCACATACCTTAAACATTCAATGTAATTCTCTCTCCTCTGTATAATTTCTTAAATCTCCACCTTGAGGCCCTATACAAACCATTTCTATAGCCTTAAAAAAAACTATGTTTCAGACCTGTTTCTTGAACATGTTTCGCTAAAGCATTAGTATGATCACATTTTTTAACTGCATACATATGTTCATGTATTCTCTCATAAAACATTCTATTTGTTTTTCCTGTGTAAAAATGTTCACATTCAGTGCAGGTAGCTAAAGAAACAATATTACTGCTTCTAGAATTTGCATGCACTTTAAACATATATCTTCTTTTAAATATCGGATGCTAAAATAAATTTAAAGTGTCTATAAAAGGGCAATATTTACAACTCCCACAGGGATATGTCCCTGTTTCTTCTTCTTCTTTTAAGGTTGACCCTATTTAAGAATCTGTATAGCGCAAGCATCTTTTAAGTGACTTCATGTTTTTGTACCTAAATAGCGGTCTATTGCCTACTATATCTTTAATATGATCATTCATTGTCAAAATACCCCAATTAGATTCAATGACATTACGTACTATCTGAAAGTCATTGGCATAGGGTAAAACAAATGGTAGGTGCATTCTACTTCTTAAGATAAATTTGCAGATGACATAAAGATTAGTAGTGTACTATTAATAGTAATACTGTTGCTCCTGTAAGGCAAAGTGACTGGGTTTGCGAGACCGGATGGGACGTCAAGTGATCATTTTCACAGGCTAGGATGTGTGACAAGCAACAAGGTGTGCCCTGCATGTTAAGCACTAATGATGGCGAAGGGGAGACTTGAGAGCGTATTATGTCGGCTGCTCTCCACTGCTGTCATGGCATGCGGATCTCTTAGTGTCATCTGGGATAGATGTAGTGGTTTGCAGAAATGTTGGTTTGGGGAAATTTCAGGAGTACTGTTGGGTAAAGACCTGAGTGTTATCATGGAAGGGGTTAGAATATTTGTTAGAGTATTAAACAACAATACAGGGATTAGATATATATTTTCAGAGTGGAGATAACTGAAAAATAAGTCTACCTGATGTATACTATTTGCAGCTGTGATCATGTTCCTATGGTTTCATTTGATATATGTATGACTGCGTGTGTTTTAAGTGATATTTCAATACGGGTGTTAAATCTCAGTTGTGTTGGCCCTTTGTTCACTGTTGTCATTGTTTGCACATGATTATTGAACACTGGAGCCGAGAAGGACAAGAAATGAGCATTATGTAAACAAAGGGTAGAAATGCTATATTGAATTGGGGGAAGGGTGTTCAGAGAAGTGCTGGTACAATACATTGGTACAGATTTCACAGAATGTCCAGATTTTCACATGCTGGCTTTCTTTGTACCATTCAGATTTCTGGCCATGCTAAAGCAAATGGGGATTTCATCAACATGACAAGTTAACTTTGTAGGAAGCAATGTGAGGGTTCTTCTGGGATTTGGGCCTTGGTCCTGCTGTTCATGCTTTAAAATTGCTTGCAAGGTAAATATGATGGGTGTCTAATCCAGGCAATAATTGTGAAGTTGATTGTAAAATTTTGAAACTTCAGAAGAATTGAGTGATTGGGTTTGTATTAACTTTATTACAGGAAGGTGAAGCAATGGTGTAGTGTTAACTTTTGAAGGCTGGCGTTTAAAGGGTTTTTAAAACTAAATGCTCTGGCCCTCAATTTTAACATCTTGGAAGGCTGGTGGGTTTTAAAAAAACAAATGCTCTGCCCCCAATTTTAACATCTTGGTTGGGCTCTTGCTGTGCACACCAGTTTTAAGGTTAACATTTTTGGTGGAGAGATGTTTTCAGAAAATTTGAGATTGGCTTGGATGCCCCTGTGCATGCATGGGATGGGGGAGGGGAATGGCACGTAGATGCTGTGGTTGACCTGTAACAGACTTCATTTGGCTATTTGATGCCTGCTTGGTCAGAGTCTGAGGGTGAGGAATGTCAGCTTGGTGGGCTGAGTGGTTGGCTTGGTGGAGGGGACCCTGGTTTCCTTGGCGGTGGTGGAGCATTGGCCATGGTGCCTCCCATTTGGTCTCTTGGCAATGTTTCTTTAGCTCGGTGTTGCATTGCAGAGGTGTGGCTTCTGTTTTAAATGCAGAGTTAATGTGACTCTTTGTAAAGAGACTGACATTCAGACGCTACAGCCCAGCAGCACTCCTAAGCCCTGCTGAGAAATAATAATGTGCCAAGACATAGCATTGATCAGAAAGCAGGTGATAGGGGACTCTGTGTTGGTAGTTGGGTATTCAGAGTTGGGGTGGTTGGCTGGATTATTTTTGGGGGCTGATCGGTAACTAAGAATAACAATGGCTTTCGCACATGGGTGTACCATTAGGGCATACCTCTCAGCTGTTACTGGAAGTGTTATACCTCATGTTGCTGAGCAGATAGTTACTGGAACTGTTGCACCTCATGTTGCTGAGCAGATAGTTTATTGGGCATGAAGAATTGGGTTTGAATTTAAGACTGGGGGAGGTGGCAAGGTGTAATAGGTAGGGAGTATGCTGACTGCTGTATAGTTATATTAATGCTTCATTTGTTATTTGTAAATGAGGAAAGGTTGATTCAATTTAACATTCAGTTGCAACGTGTATATTTGTCGTGGCTTCGGGGTAAATCATGCTGTCTATGGGTTCTGTAGGGTCATGGGTTTGAGTTTAGCAGAGGCTGTTTATTTAGAAATTAATGACAGACATTTGAGTTTAGTACTTCATACCCTTCAAAAATCATGTTAATAGATAGTCTGTTAGTCTAGCAACTTAAGCCTTGCCCCTATATTTTGGGCTCTTCTCATAGATGTGGGTGGAGGTGGTACATTCCTTATCGGGTTGGCAGGATAGGTTTTCTTGAAGATGTCTTGGAATGTGTGTTATGTATTTTGGATGACTTACATGTCTTTTCTTCCTTGCAGATGGGGTCTCGGAATGCTGTGGCTGTAGTTTGGAATAGGTGGTTATAAGATGGAGCCTTCTCCTTACATATTAGAGGATTTACTTTTGTCCTTTTCTTTGTAGATGGTGTGACGAGTTCTAGTGGTGAGATACAGTGAGTTCACAGATGATCATGCTTTGGTGTCGAATAAGTGGTGGGGTCATTGGACAACACTGAGGAGGCAGATGGGATGTGCATAGTGGATTTTTAGTTGATGGGCTGAATGAACATGGACTCGACAGGCAAGATTGAAGGCTAAAGAATGTAGCAGCTGATGGTGGGGTATAAAAGGAGGTCGGTTTTCCAGCAGTTCAGCTGAATATGTAGTCACAAGGTAATGTCTTGTTTGCTTGAAATGGTTGGGGAGTAGCAGAATTGAATTTCACATTGTATTGTTAGCTGGGGTCTTCCTGGCTAGGGGTTGGGTAGTGTTGGTGGTTGTGGTTGAGTAGTCTTGCTCCAGTGGCAGGTGATGCTTGACAAGTGGCAAGACAGCTTTCCATCTGAAGGTTTGTGAAGTTCCTGATATTTGGGTTACTTTAGTAGATGTTTTGCTTTGTGTGAAACGGATTTTTGACTTTGAGAAAAATGTAGCTCTTTGGGAAAGGTGGGGGAGGGGGTATAAAACTAAGGAAACCTGTGTTTTCTTTAAAAGTTGGTGTAGGCAGCACTTTGACCTGAACTTACAATATTTTCTGAGTTGTAAAATTGTTTAAAAGAAATGCACTCATAACTGTTCTGTTACTTCTTTTACCTTTTGGTTTAGTAATATGTAGCAACTAAATTTGTGATTTATTTTTTATCTTTTTGTAAGTGGGCGGTGAAAGTGTCTAAAGTATCTATTTCATTTTTCATCAAGTATTGTCAAATACACTTCAGTGGTCCAGAAGACTCTTTTTGTATGATGTAGACAAAAGTAAATGCATGTATTAAAAGGGATGACTAACTGAAAAGATGACTGAATAAATAAGGCTTATCAAGTAAGTAATGATTTTATGGTTGGTCTGGCACAAAATGTAAGGCAGTGCTTAACTTGGGTTAGTTGCCAAATGGACTAATCTAGAAGTATTCTCATATAGTGAGGGCAAAAGTGGTAGTGACAAGTTAAGAAGACAGTGTCACCTTTTTTGTATGTTTTATAAATTGCTTAGTAATTTGCTCAGTTGATTATCTATTGGCATATGAAGGATGGTGATCAATTAACTGTAAGCTCATTAAACCATTCTGATGCCTCCAGGTATTTCCTCTAGGAACATCATATTACAATTCTAGGCATCTAATTTTGCCTGTTCTTATTTACTTTTATAATTTATATTAACAATTCCAAAAGAATGCGTTCTACAATTTATTAAAATAGTTCACCTTAAAGCTAATATGATGAGAAACAAAACTGCACTGATAATTGACCTCTGTTGTATACAACTTAGTAGAGATTAAATGTTCATATACTATATGTATTCATATTGTCATCATTTTCTTACTACTCAGAATATTTCAACAACCGTACAATACAGACTAACATCTAATTCTCATTTGACAGCTCACAGCTGGATCAATGCAATTCTGCTGACGTTACGTGTGCAGCTTAAGTACTTATTAAGATGCTGTAAGATATTTACAGAACATTACAAAGACGAATATTTACTTTGTTACTTTGTCTTATACAGTCATGTTTATGACCTATAATTTAATGAATGCAACCACTGTAAAGATTAGTATGAACTGAACACTTTGACATTTATGCTAATTTAGTATTAGCACCTGGTGCAAAGTATTAGGAGCACAGTCAGCCAATCCCAATCTTTTTTTAATGCAATAGCTGCTTTGAAAAGCCAGTATTGTATTTGCATTCAAATTTGAGTGCTATAAAACTCCATATATGGTCTAAACTGTAGCAGTTTGCTACAATTTAAAAGTAAATGAAGAAAAAACTTTTTTTTAACCAAAATATAGGCGTTGAAGCACTCTATACTGGCAGGGTATAAACTATTTTTGTATGTTAGTGCTTTTGTTAAGTTTAATAACTCATCTTTTTCAGACAAACAGAACAACCATATTAGATATACTTAAATACCAAATAAGAAATCACATGATCAAGGGTAAAAGTCATATGACCAAGCAATGTTAAACTTTTAAAGTGACCACATTGCTTTTCTAAGAAAAAAAATTGAATAGATATAAAGTCATTTAAAATGCATTTAAAATACCCTCTAACCTCTGAAAAAAACATTCAGCATCCTCATTTTTTAAAAACATGCACAAACAGAAATACACAAATAATATAAAATTATAAACTATTCAACGAGTCAAACTCTTCAATGTCAGCATGCAGACTATAGAACACAGATCATTTAATCCTGGTTGACTATAGGCATGTGTTCTAATCCGCCAAATTAACTCACGCTGCTCAAGTCTTAGGGTATGTGAATCTCCCCTTTTATCATATTCAAGTTGCTCTATCACTCTGAATAAAAATGAGTGACCTATCTGATTGATCACATGTTTAGCTAAAGCACTTTCCTACCTCTCTTTTCTAATATTATATAGGTGTTCATACACACATTCTCTTAATTTACGGTCAGTCTTATCTATGTAAAAACTAGGACAAGACTGGCACTGGGCTAAATATACCACTATATGGGAATTACAGTTCTACTTGCCTTTACAAGTATACTTTCTCCCTTTCAGTGTGTATGTGTAACCCACATCCATATGCTTACAATAGGCACAGGCCTCACATTTAAACATACCTTCTTGCATTGTCAGTCCCGAATTTTTAAATTGTAATAACCCTTTCAGGTTTTGAGCTCTTCTAAAAATAAATTTAGGGTAAGCACCTAGTTTATTCACTAAGGACCCCTCTGATGCTATTACACTCCAATTCTTAATCAAGACCTGTTTAATGTTGCCAGCATCACTTTTATAAGTGGTTATAAAAGTCAAGCGGTAGTTTACAATTTCACTTTGTTGGATATCATCACTCACTGTACCCCCATTTTCCATCATACATTGTCCACTCCCCCAAGATAGCTTTAAAATAACCTACATTCCTTTTCATTTGAACTTCATTCACCAATTCTTCTAGTAAGGGTGACGGGTAGCCTCTCTTCGAAAATATTGGACTAACAAGTCACATTCAGTCGTGAAATCAAAATTAGTAGTGCACATTCTGGCTGCTCTTACGAGCTGTCCCTTCACAATAGATTTTTTTCTTATACCAAGGATGAGCACTAGTAAAGTGCAAAAAGGAGTTTGAATATGTCTCCTTTCTACAGATTTCTGCTTTATAACATCTATTATGTCTTTCCTTAGACAGGGCCACATCTAAAAATGCTATCCTCTCTGTATTGAATGTGTGGGTGAATGTTAGAAAGCCTGTTGTTCTATTACAGTATTCAATAAATTCAACAAATAAATAATGTCCACCCTTAAATATAATAAAAATATCATCCAAAAATCTGTTGTAGTAAAAAATGTGCTGAATAAAGAGATTATTATTAAATACAAATTCACTCTCCCAGTACACCATAACTAAGTTAGTTAAACTGGCTCCTACTGCGGAGCCCATGGCTACACCCTTTTTCTGCAAATAATATTTACCCTCAAACAAGAAGAAATTATTGCTCAAAATTATATCCAGTAATTCCTGTATAAGGGAAACATTAGTGTTACTAACACCCCTCTTAGCTAAAAGTAGGCTCAGCCATTCAACTCCTAGATCTTGCAGAATTACAGTATAAAGGTCCTTCACATCTACAGTAGCAAACTTAAAGTCAGGTTCAAAATTTTAACTATTGATGTTCTCCAAAAAGTACTATGAGTCTTTGCAAATATAAGGTTCCTTCACTAGATACTTTTTCAAAAATGTATCTACAAACTTAGCTAGGTGGCATGTAATGGAATTCCTACCATTCACAATTGGCTGGAAAGGGGGTATTAGTCTCAGAGGCTTTGGCTTTTCTGGATCAGGCCTCCCATCCATGTAAAGTAAAGTTCTTCTCTGCACTTATTCAGATGAAAATTGGATCAATGTATGGGGAATTGTAAATTTAGCTGTGGTCTGGCAGCAATGTTTCTATTAGAGATTGGAAGCTTGTAAATTTCTTCAGATGAAATAGTGACTAATAAATATATGTTTAGTTACAATGGTTTTAATATTTTTAATTATACCCTTACTCCCATTACAAAGGGTAATTTTAACTTATTTACAAAAGGTTTTACCTTTATTCCAAGCATAAAGGCTAACATAGCACATTTATTGGTGGATTTTAAACTTTTTATTTGGCAGAAGAATTTAGATATATTTTTTAATGGTAATATAAGAAGAAACACTACAGTTTTAAGAAAAAAGAGTATGTTTAATCTGCCCCTTCACCCACAGCTTAGAAATGTTGAGGTTATGGTTGAAAAGGAGCTAAGAGACAAAATTAGGTACAATAAGGTTAGTTCAAACCTTTCTATGGAAGAAATGTATACACTTAGGGCAGGATTCACGATGCCTCTGTGTAAGAGTTACAAGGCTTACACGGAGGCTGCAGTTAAACGGTGTGACATCAGCATGTCATACATATGCATGAGGGCATGCTGAATCACACCTAAGGCTTACACGGTCCGTGGAAGACAGTAGGGGGAGTGTCCGTTGGCCGAGCCCTGCAAATGGGCACGCCCCCAGAAGAATAAAAGTCCAGAAAGTAAACCCCCACGACAGAGTCCCTGTAAATGTGAATAAACACAACACATGCCCCCACAGACTATGAACATAAAATATATAAATGAACATGTTATATATTTTTTTTAAATTGTAAAGATGTTTGCCCGTGAGTGCGCTCATTTGCACGGGCGTGCCCGTAGCTTAGCCACAGTTAGCAGTCAGTGGAAAAGCATATAAGAACTACATATGCAAAGTAAGCCAAGAAGCAATAGCGTAGCGGTAGAGACATCGGCTGAAGCGTAGGCAGTCATGGTTGGAGCCCCCCCAACATCAATTTTTATTTTTAGTGAAATAAGCACGAAACAAGTCCCTGACATATATGTACACATATAAAATTATATTTTATGTAAAATGTAATGAAATGGGCTATTTATTTTGAAGAAATGTGAGATAACAAAATAATAAAAAATGTCAGATGTGCCTATAGCTGAGCTACAGTTTAATAAGTTGAGTGCATCTGCCCGTAGGTGAGCAGTGGTTTAACAGGTGTAAAATTAGTGCCCGTAGGTGAGCAGTGGTTTAACATGCTGAAACTGTGTGCCTGTAGCTGAGCTGAGCATAATATGCGTGCTGACAGCCAAATGACGCGTAAACCAGCGTACCCCATTTGCGCGGAGCTGCACGCCGCATCAACAAGCTAACCGACGGGCAACATTGAGCAAGCTGTAACAAAACTGCCTTTACACAGACACACCTCCTAGCCTGTGTAGACAGTCATAAAATATAAAAAGCAGTGGACAGATTCGAACCAAAGATACCATGCACCATAGGCAAGGTACTGAACCACTAAGCCATGACAGCTGCACTTAGAAATGCAGTAATAGCAAATATATAGGAATGAATAGAAAGAGGAGCATGACAAAGCAGGTTTTGTGAAGCTGATACAATTCCAAAATGGCCAATCACAGATAGGTGTGGGAAAAATGGCATATATAAGCCCCATAGGTGGGAATACACAGCATAACCAATTGTAGAACCAACTTGCTGAGAGAATGTCAGGTGTAGGTGAGGGTAGTTGCTTTCAATCACAGAGGTGGGGCATTGAGGAGTCCAAATATATGGTTTGGCTCCTTGTCCACAATCATGAGGCCCAACTCATGCAGGGCCAGGTCCTGTGGGGAGCATATAGGGTAGAGGCGTGGGACCGGTTGGCAAATGATCTCACCAGTGCCACAGGGATACCAAGGACTGGTGAGCAGGTCCGTCACCACCATGTGGACCTGAAGAGACGGAAGCAGGACCAACTGAACCGTTAGATCCAGAAGGCGTGGCAAATGCCCAACGCCCCACTACTGAGTAAGTTACATCTAATTATTTATGTAAGAAATTAACCTAGCTGATATTATGGAGATGTGTATTCCAATATTACTTTATTTATATTACAGCTGCAGGTGTCCGTTCTGTGAACCGTAGAGCCTATTGCGATAGGCTGGCACGGTTGCGCCACCAGGCAGGTCAGTAATCCTCTCTCTGTAACTGTAAATAAATATAAAAGTATGATAGTTAGCAAAAGAGTGCAGTGTAGTCACTAAGTAATAAAATGTGCAAGTAACAGTGTAAGAGGGTTTGCAAGTATTGCTTGATTACAAAAGTGTGATGCAGTCTGTAATCCAAACAGAAAAATGAAAATGTCTGAAATAAAGTCTGAAATAAAGTTGTCCCACCTGTAATATAATAGTACACAACCTGCAGCAGGCTGAAAAGTACAGCTGCAGAAGCTGAGTAAAACACATGTGTGAAATATATCCCTGTTGAAATACAGAAACATGACAGAAGTGAGACTGTTGGAAAGGATTGTAATAACTACAGGTAAAACATGTCAATAAAGCCTAGAATTAAGTACCATCCTGAATTGTAAAAATAAAACAAGTGAGAGAGTGTGAGAAAGAGTTATGAATCCACCAATAAAGTAGTAATAACTCCTGAATAAAGTATACTGCAGTCAGTACAGAATGAAATGAATGTGACAAGCAGAACCAAACTGTAAAATGTGTTGAAAATGTTACCACAGCTGGAATGTGTATCCCAAAATCTGGATATGTTGCTCTCAGTCTGCAATATGCAGATAGTATGGTTGTCTGAAATACCAAACATCCACAGCTGTCTATAGCTATATAAAGCAAAGGTACCAGGATGATGTAGCTGAAAAGAGCCAGATATGAATGTGTATGAATAAAAATGAAAATGTATATTGATGTAGCAGTAATATTCCTATCACCAACTTGAAGTAGTTATCACATAGGAAACTGTAGGAAGAACTGTAGTGTATATATATCTGCAGCTATTAGAAATGTACAGCATATGTACTGGTATTTGAAGTTGTTAATTAAATTTTCTTCACCCTACCCTATAACCACATATAATCCATTCCATGTGAAATTGGTATGTGTAATCACAATTAACACCCCTGGACATTTGTCCTGTTGGTTCATACATATTTGCATGTACATTGATGCATCTGCCCTGTTCATACATCCAAACCTGATGGCCTGTTGCCATCAATCAACCCTGCATGTTGTTGGACTGTGTATTGCTGTTCAAAATATGCATGTGTTATGCTTGCTGTTCAATGGTTTGAATATCTGGGTGTTTGGATAATGGGAATACTAATGCATGCTGTTACAACTAATTGTGAATGGTATTGTACGTTACTAACCCAAACTGTCATGACATAATGCAAAACATAGGACGACAGGGAAGGTGGGTTCCAGCGGACCCACCTCTCCCTCCTCAGCTGGCGAGTGCACCTGGCAGTAGTGCCCAGGCCGGACCCTCCTCCAGTGGCCCTGTGCCACCTGCGGGTGGAAGCGCTGCAGGGGATGGGGCTCGTCCCCCCTCTGCAAGTGTGGCCGGAGGAGAACATCCACTCACCCTCCGTAATGTCCAGACTGTGGTGAGTAGGGAGATCCGGGAAGCTGTTCTTGGGCACCTACACCAGCTTGAGGCACAGGTGGCACAACTAACGGGCGTGCCTGCTGCCTGGCCTACACAGCCCCCAGCACAGCCCCGTCCTGGGCCGTGAAGGCACAGTGGCAATTGCCCATGGGTGGGGATATCAGTTCCACTGTTGCCATCTGTGGGCTCATGGGCTCTAGATATCCAAACATTCGTCCCCATCAATTGTGTAACCCCCCCACATGTGTCATACACCGCCCCTGTATGTGTCTTGTTTGTCTTGTCTGTTAACCTACCCAACCTACCTCCCCAGCTATACCGACTTCCCGTACCTGACATACCACTCTCACCTGAAAAAAAAAGGGGCACTTTGTACCCACAAAAAAATTATGCCCCATACATAGCTGCCCATTTCACACACATGTCTGCTGGACATGGAAGCTGTCAATTACAATTGGCTGTACAACAAGTATTATTGTTGTCCTTACACCTCTCTCAGGGGTGGAAGGGTTCAAATGTCACACCAAATTACAAACATATGCACAGCTGTTGCTGATAAAGAAATGGGCAGCTATGAGCCTTACCTACACCCCTCCTGCAAAACCCAAGCTTGTTTCCCTACTGTCTTACCCTCTTTATGACCCCTTTTTCACCACTTTCCTGTCTCCCCATTTTCATTTCTTTCAAAGAAAATAGCGCGGGTGTGCGCAAGAGTAAGCACTTTTAAGCAGCTGTAAGCGGGTGTGCGCAGAGCTGAATGCCAGTGCGCATGCGTGAGCTCCGCGCAAACCAGCGCTAACCCAGTTACAACTGCTTAAAAGTGCCTTAGTCACTCTGAATGACAAATCCTGTAGTCTGCGCAAAAGCAAAATATAATCCCACTGTCAGTCCCGAACCCAGGACCTTGGAAACAGTAGTCTGCATGACTTACCACTAAGCCATGACTGTTACATAAGAACACTGTGCTAAAATAAATATATCATGTAATAGTAGGAATGAATGTAAAGGGAATATAGGATGTGTAGTACACAAAGTATGTCATGTATATTTACTGTCAAATGTAGTGGATTTCTAGAATAGTAGTGTGTGAACAGAAACAGCCATGCTAGTTGGTAGCTAGTAGGTAATAATGTCACTGTAGCACCATGCAAGCCACACACATACTCACAGCAGGATAATCACTGCCCATACCCCACAACCTCTTACAGGAACACATCTGGACTAAGTAATATAAAATGTGGAGCAAAGGGCCAAAAACAGGGACACATTCCAAATAATACTACAACAAACTTAGACAGTTTAGAGAGTAACAGGTTCTGCATTTTGTTGGATGTTTGGAAGGGTATGAAGTCTGAAACTGAAATGCTTGTCACTATAGTCTGACTTGAGCCCAGAGTGAATTGCCAGAAAAAGCTGTTTATGAGATATTGACCAAAATATGAGGCAAAAATGTGGACAACCTGCAAATATCTGTACACTTGAGAGGTCTGACACTGCCATATTTGAATAGTTAAGAGCCTAGACATAGCAATAGTGACAGAGTTACAGGGATGCCCCACAGACTCCCTGTGAAATGTACAAACAGTAGGCAGAAAGGTGTTACAACACATGCAATGGTAACTATGAAGTACTGAAAGTATGCACCACTTGCACGGCAAAAATAGTGTAGTAATACATATGCTCATGCTATCCCACAGTCACAACTGCAGAATACCATACAATTTAATGGGTGTACCCCACTGATATGTACCATTCCATGAGGCAGATAAAAGATGCACCTGAGAGTCTCTGGGGCCTGCTCAGCAGCATACTCAAATACCCTAATAGATGTCAAGGCCCACACCATGGCCAGACCACACTGCATGCAGTAACACTGTAGCAGATATAGCAAGCATTCCAAGGTGTGAATGTACATGGAAATTAGGAAAGCCACAGCAACACACTACAGTCAAGACACCTAGCAGGAATACAAGTAGTGAAATTAAAGGACAAATATTGAAGCCATAGCAACAAAGTGCAACAGCCACTGCTATATACCAGTTACACCACATGTCCCACAGGAAAGCACACACACCCACATTAACAGTAGTAGTAGTCTTAGGTGTCAGTGTACATACACACTTAGTACAGGAAACTGGAGAAATGAATGGAGAAATGTTAATCTACAACACAGCCAGAAATATGAGAGGGATACTAACCTTTACACTCACAGAACAGTGTCCACATCATACCAGCATGGTCCCTGCCCTTAAACTCTGAAAGGGTTACGCCTATCTCACATACCTTTTTATAGCACTGTCCTGGAATCACAGTGAGAACTGCAATCAGTACACAACTGGCTGCATGCAATTAGCAAATGCTGGCTAACAATTGGTGCAGAGGCCATCACATGGACATATGCAGATACCTACAAAAGAATGCTGTACTCCCAGTCCACACATGCAATACTTTTATTGCACCCTGTGGAGGTAGGGAGAGAGAGAGAGAGAGAGAGAGAGAGAGAGAGAGAGAAAAAACAAACACAAACAAAACCAGTCATCAACAACCACTCGAAAGCTGACAAATGGAGCAGCAGGACACCAAACCAGATGGCAACGCAAGCAGCTGTGACAAACACAGGTAATGTAAAGTAATACTTTAAAAGTCTACATAATGTGAACCCTCCATATGTGTCATTGGTCTGTATCCATATGTATATGAAGATGTGCAAAGGGCAGGGGACATACAGCAACTATCAGTGAAGGCTGTACATACATATGTATGTGAAGGCATCTATGTGCACATATCAATGTAGGTTGAATGTAGGTTGTAGTGCAATGTACAAAGTAGGTTTCACAGTTATGTATGTTTAGCAGTATGTTAGTGTGTGTATACAGTTTTGTAAACAAACATGTTGATATACCTATCTATCATATGGATACGTATGTATGTCAATATATGTATGTATATATATATATATATATATATATATATATATATATATATATATGTGTGTGTATATATATATATATATATATATATATATATATATATATATATATATATATATATATATATATATATAATATGCATATATGTATACATACATAGAGAGGGATGTAGGAATACATAGACAGATGCAGATAGATAGAATATGTACAAAGATATATATGTAATACACACATACAAATATAGATATATGTAGATACATATACATAGACAGACAGATCTGACTATCTACAGATATGACTGTATATGACGATCTCACACTCCCCCTGTCCCACCCCCTCTGTCACTCTCACCCCCTCTCTGTCACCCCCCCCTCCATATCTATAGCAATATATGTACATCGATATATATATGTGTATATGTATATAGACACATATATATATATATATATATATATATCTACACACACACACACACACACATATATATATATATATATATATATATATATATAGAGAGAGAGAGAGAGAGAGAGAGAGATGTATATATATATTCTGAGTGAGGCACATGTGTACAGATGTATTGCAACAGGTGCCTGGTGACAAAGGTATGGAGTGAACACCAGTGTCAAAACTGGAGTACCATACCCAATTTCAAATCACCTACACCAGTAACCACCAGATATGTGACTGGCTGCCCACCACTGCATGTGTCAGGGGTGAACAGGGTCATAAATGTGTACAATAGTCCCCCCAATGATATTCACAGTGGCACACTATTCCTGGAATACCTGCACATGGTATGTGTCAGCAGACATGGTGTGTCATCTATGGACATGTAATTCAGTGTACCCCTCCACACCACACAATGGCTGCCACGGTATGTACCGCACATGACAGCTACAGATATGGAGAAGGACACAGTGACATGTACAACACTGTGACAATGCACAAAAAAACACATTACCAATGCACAGTGACTGACAACACCACAGAGTACACACATACTACCCACATAGAGGTTACCACTCCTGGATTTACATACTTAAGTCACACCCATGACAGATGTCCAACAACCATAGTAACACCTCACACCATCCACAACCTAAATGACTGCTGTGTGTCATCCGTGACACTGCAGTAGAGAGCACATGGTGGAGGTACAGGTTCCTACCCACAGATAAGACATACCCTGCAATAAACCACACAGCATTAAGAAGCAAGACTCCCCATGAGTACATGTCACACATACCCCTGCTGAATGTTAATCAGCTAGGTAATATGCCTTATGAGTCACCCTGTGTAACTGTTTGACAGGAGCAGGTACCATCACATCACATGTGTCACAATGGTCAAGGTAGCAGAACAGTATGCTGCTGTAGTCCCAGGGGCAATAGCATATTGTATTGTATTGTATTGTAATGTATTGTATTGTGTTGTGTTGCATTGTATTGGTATGTAGAGGTGCCTCCTTCATGGAGTGGAACCACTGCTGCTATACGCCAGTGTACAGGTACATATCCTGTAGTCAGGCTAGTGTTACATAGTACTTCTATATGTGTGTTTAGCTCCTCTTGGAGTTCATGTAGCATGCAACCGGGGATACCATCAGGTCCCATTCATGTTGTGTTTTCTGCTTTTCTGAGGGTGGCTCTCACCTGGACATCTGTAATGACAGGGAGGTTACAATCAGCTGGGATAAGTATGTCTTAGTTTGGGGGAGAGGGAGGGGGGAAACTTGCACTGAACCTGTCTGCCACAATGTTGCCAATATCTGTGGGTTCAGTGAATTATTTGTTGTTGTGTACTAACTACGAGCATATTGGAGGGTTTCTGACCAGGTTGCTAACATAACTGAAGAAGGCCTTGTGGTTATCTGTAGTGTCCCCGTTAATTTCCCTCTCAAAGTTGCCCACGGATGTTTGTATGAGAGAAAATAGCTCCTTACTAGTGCTGATCAGACATGCCTTCCCTTTACTGAATTATGCTCTGTCTTGCAGTAGCTTCCATCTTTTGTTATACAATCTGTCTATGGCTGGGGTCCACCAGACAGGATGCTTTCCCTTTGTGGAGAGTGTCTTGGTCTTATATGGGATTGCATGATCCATGCATTCTCGGAGATGTCCGTAGAAATCATTTGTGAAGGGGTCAGCATTGTGGGTTGTGTCTTCCACTGGCCCAGTGGGCTTAAAGGATACCATGTCAGTGTTACGAAGTGTAAAGTTTGCATTTGGAATGTTATTCACTGTAGTCGTTTGTGCTGGTGGTGGAGGTGGGATATGTATATCCAGGGCAATTAGTTTGTAGTCAGCTCACAGTAGTTGATGATGTACCCCATACAGTACCTTGATACAAACCCCAGAGTGAGGAGGTGCTTTGGACCTGAATCAGTGTTCTGACTGCTGGGGTTTGGTAGTATGTCGTATGGAGTGTGCCAGGTACTGTTGCACAGTTGTTGGCTGAGCACTGATACCTGGCCATTTACATGTGTATCCACCAATAGACAGACAGATGCTATATATGTGAGATATGTTGTATCACAACAGTCAAGTAGCATGTGTAGTATGTGTGCCAAATTCTGCTGACATATTTTGCTGATATCATGTTATTTCCTTTTTCAGGACCATGGCTCACCAGCGCAATCCAGCATACTCTGCAGCTGAGGATGAGGAAATACACCAGAGCCTGGTGTGAGATTATGCAATACTCTTTTCCCGCACCAGCCAGAATAAGCAGGAGAGGGCTGCACTGTGGCAAGACCAAGTCCGTTGGGTAAATGACATAGGCACGCATGATAGGACATATGAGCAGGTACGACATCACTGCAGTGATTTAATCAGAAATATCCATCAGCGTGCGTCGGATCTCCACAGGCAACAGGTTGCCACAGGTGGTGGGGCGGCTACACATCCCCCACTCACCAGACTGGAGGGGCTACTCATAAGTGTTGTGGCTCAAGCCCGCCAACAACAACAACAGCAGCAGACCTGCATTATGATGGAGGCTGGAGCCACACAGCAGCAAGACTGCGAGCGTGCAGGTAATATGCCATATGTATAGTTGACTGTTGTGTACACCGGTAGTTAATGCATGTGTGAGGTGTGTCCTTGGTTTGTAGCTGTCATCATAGTATTTAATGTGCAAGTGTGATATTCTCAATATCAGCAGCTGACCTGTGAAAGGCGACTGTTGTACTACTGACCTGTATCATACTCAGTAACAAT
This sequence comes from Protopterus annectens, assembly GCF_019279795.1. NCBI lineage: Eukaryota > Metazoa > Chordata > Ceratodontiformes > Protopteridae > Protopterus > Protopterus annectens. Next base: position 874,051,020 of record NC_056747.1, read on the forward strand.
GGCACAGTTGTGCCCACTGACATTAATTTCCTCACTTCCGCAGGTCCCTCCGGTGTAACAGCAATGCAGTCTATCCATGCTGGTGAGTGTGTATTAACAATATCTTTAATAGTCTTGATAGTAATAGTAATATTAGGCTCACTGAGTAGTGCTCTGTGTATGCATGCAGGTGTGTCTGTGTCTGTGTGCTGATATCTCGCATACTGAGTAGTGTGCAAGTGTGCAATTGTGTGCATGTGTGCACCTGTGCATGTGTGCACCTGTGCATGTGTGCATGTGTGCACCTGTGCATGTGTGCATCACTGGTAACATTGTGTAGACAATGTAAACTGTGTTTCCTGTTTCCCTCCCACAGGTTCTGGTGCTGCTCTGGTGTCATGCAGCAGGGAACCTGAATCAGGTGCCACAGGTACTGATAATGATGACATCTGTGTAATGGCACAGGAAGGTATGCCAGGGTCCGTCATTGGTCAGCCAACTGACAGTACACAGCTGTCAATCCCATCAATGCGCACAGTTATCCTGCCAATACACCCTTTGTCACCAATGTCCCTAGGTGATGGACATGATACAGTGGGCATTGACCAGGGTAATGTGGTATCTGTGGCACATGCTTCCCCACACAGCAGCCATGGGCATGGCCCTGAGATGGTACCACACATACAGATGTCCAGGGGTTCTCGTGGGAGCATCCATGGGTGTACTGCCCCTGTCAGACGTGCCCACAGAGGTCTTACAACCTCAGCTATGTTTCAGGCTGTCTTGCAGGCACAGTCACGTATGGAATGGTACACCAGACAGGGTCTGAGGGAGCTGACAGCATGTCGCACAGCCATGACTGACAGTATGCGTGACATTGCGGCTGCCATCCGTAATTTCACCGATGTCATAGACAGATGTTGTGGGGACATATTAGATCGGTTCCACAACTACATGTACATGAGCCAGGGCGATGGTGGACGGATGAGGCATCGACGTGGGCGTATGCCAGCAACAGCAGCAGCTGGCAGTCATCGCAGATGACAACATGGCCGGGGCTGCCCCCATAGTGCCAGCAGCAGCCCCAGCAATGCTGGGTCTGTGCTGTCATCAGACCGCCCCAGGAGACCACGTGCACGTGGCTCTGGACAGGCCCGAGAGGGATCTGTGTCCGGTCAACGAACACCTGCTTCTGATGACAGTACCCAGTCTGGATTGGTACTGGATACGGTCCATAGCACCCCTGCAAGGCACAGGTACCGTGTCCGTGGACAGAGACACTGATGTGTATGACCTGGCAGGTACAGTCTGTGGCTGTCCACAAACACCAGTATATGGCAGCCATGAGGTGGAACTGTGTGCATCCATACACACATGCGATTTGACAACACCTAGGGCTACTGCATACATGCACACACTGCATCATCATTGCCCCACCTTGTACTGCTGTCCCTCACCAACGCACATACACATACATGTCAATTGGTGGTATCAGTGGCAGACTCAGGCATACCAAGTTCACACCCTGTGCATATAATGAAACTGTGCCACCTCCAGCAATCTGTAACATCAGTGCAAGTACAGGTTAACATGTTGCTGATGCACGGGGTGACTACATAGATGTGTAGTAATAGTATCATGTTGTTAACAGTACTGTGTGCTGATATAATTGTGGGTATATCCCAGCATGCCTGATGCAGTAAGGGTATGATTGTCTGGTACTGTTGTCTACACCCATGGTAAGTACCATAGTGTATCATCTGCACATGTTGGCATACTGGTGGTAAGGATGTCAACAGAAGGCTACATACATAGGTAGCACAGGGGATAAGGTAATGAAAGTATTGATACGCAATGATGGACATGTACACTGCAAGTGGCATGTTGCCCACACTGAACTCTGCAATGCGGATGTTTGAGGATGTTGATATGTGTGCAGTACTACACGACTGGTACAGGACACACAGGAGCACCCTAGCACTGCAAGCTCATATCTCATACCATGTTAGACAGCCCCAACACACAAAACTAACTTCACAGGAGGGAGAGTCCCCTTAAATGTCAGGGATACTGTGGTGGCAGGACAGGTAGCATACATCCTGCTAAGTATGGAACCACTGAGTGAAGGCTTAGTGTCTGTTATTTGACATGTGTATTACTGCAGGTATGAGCACCTGGGTTTCCATCCAGTTATTGTACATCCTGACGGTACATGGTCTGTACACTTGTGTGCGCTGAGACTGGACCCTAGCCATCTGACCTGTGTATTTCCATGTACATGTGTATAGTGCCTGCAGATTTGCACTGTTACCTACTGGAAGTGGTGCAGCTTGTTTGTTGTACAATGGACTACATGCAGCCCTGCTTACTGTAGCTTTGTTTGCATGCATGTTTGCTTGCAGTTACCCTGGAACACTGATCCCACCTGCAATACAGAGTTACAGAGCTTCTGTGGACTCCTAGTGACATCTGCATAGCTTACTATATGTATGTCCATGTCTCAATTGACAGAACGTCACTGTTTGTCCTGTTCACATGTACGTTGCCTGTGACACATTGCATATGACTTACCTGGCATTTGTCCACGTGAGCAGTCATATATGCCAGTGCTAACTAATCACAGGCACTACACCCTCACATACTCACCTTCTGTACCTTGTTCCCCATTGGCCCTATGTGTTGTTAATCACCATGGCAATGACAATACTATGGTAGCATGTGCAAAGGTCACTTGTCAGTCACCTCTATGGTACAGTTGTGGAATATGTGGGTCATGTGGCAATGTCACAGCTGCCACATGTACACAGACAACCCTCTCCCCTACACATGGACGTACAACACATGTATGAGATGCAACCACATAGCCAAACTGGGGACTAAGCATGCTGAACCCAGTACTGGCATAACCTGTCAGGTGGCATGAAATACTACAGTGACTACAATACCAGTCTGATGTAGACCTACACTGACAGCAATCCAAACACGTGAACACACTGGGCCATTCGTGGAGCCTCAGAATAGCATCCTGCCTGAGCATCAGACACCTCTGCAGCTGGCACACAGGCATATGTTAAGCCGGAACACAGCACGTGCAACACATAGCACACAAATCCTGTGTGCCAAACAGTCACAGCCTGTACGGCTAGAAAACACACCTGCTACAGTTGTGTTAGGTACCTTTATTGTCCGGTACAGTGAGTTCCCGCTCACCAGGCTGGACAAGGTGAAGGTCACAGTGATATGCCCGTGGGGCACTATGGTCCACCACATAACACAAGCATACAGGTCAGTCAGAGGCACGGACACATATGACTCAGTCATTGTCCATGCCACTATGGCTGACCTGTGATGTACCTCCCTGGACTACATGATAGCGATCATGGAAGGGCTCTCTGAGCATGTGGCACAGGCTGGTATGACCCTGACCTTGGTTGGCATCATACCCTCACCAGGAATGCTGATGTATTACTGAATGCTGATGAATTACTGTAGCTACAACACCCTAGCTGAAAGGTTCCTAGCATGTAGTCACTGCATTGCTATGGAACAACTTGTTACCACTCCCACAACAGGTGAAAACATGCAGCACCTGTTCATCAACAACATGTAGACTATATGCCCCAGACCAGATGTGTATCCCTCGCTGCTAGGATGATACCATATACATCTCACACTGTATATACACATACCACATGCAGCACCCGCACGGAAGACCACAGTAATAATGTTATCCAGTGCAAATACCATGTATTCACATGTGGCAGGCATCAGACATGGGAACTATTGAAGGTCACAGGTACATATGTGTATTTGGCACAGACATACATCATCTGTGTCCATTGCGATTACTGGTTTAATCAATGTCATGCATTACTGTGAACAACAACCCACACACACATGGGCATTCTGTGTGACAAAAACACACGTGGCATGTGTAGAACTCAAAGCCATAACTAACTGTGCTATGACAGTAGTGAGAGACGCAGTAGCAGAGTGTGCTATTTGCATTACTGGGAGATTTACCCTCTTCTGCTGTACTTGTAGGGTAATGACATCATCTCTGTGTAGAGATTGGAATATGCAGCAGCTGGTGTGTTGTACTGGTTGCCAAAAGAGTCAGTTCTCTCACACATGTAATTGCACACACCCTACTTCCACCCCATAACTAACTGTGCTATGACAGTAGTGAGAGATGCAGTAGCAGAGCGTGCTATTTGCATTACTGGGAGATTTGCCCTCTTCTGCTGTACTTGTAGGGTGCTGACATCATCTCTGTGTACAGAATGGAATATGCAGCAGCTGGTGTGTTGTACTGGTTGCCAAAAGAGTCAGTTGTCTCACACATGTAATTGCACACACCCTACTTCCACCCCACCCCACACACACTTGTCATTTGCAGGATTCAAACCCCTACTTAACTATGTTATGAAACACAAGATGGATGCATTAGCAGAGCACACTATTTGTATTACTGGGAGGTTTCCCTTCTCCTGCTATACTTATAGGGTGCTGACATCATCAGTGTTTAGAAAGGGGAATGTGCATCCTGTAGTGTGTTCTCCTAGTTGCCAAAAGGGACATTTCTCTCACACAGAGTTGCACACACACTAACCCCCCTCACCCAAACACACACACACTTGCCATTTGCAGGATTTAAACCGCTACCTAACTATGTTATGAAACTCAAGACGGACGAATTAGCAGAGCACGCTATTCGCATTATTGGGTGATTTTCCTTCTCCTGCTGTACTTATAGGGTGCTGACATCATCAGTGTTTAGAAAGAGGAATGTGCATCCTGTAATGTGTTCTCCTAGTTGCCAAAAGGGACATTTCTTTCATACAGAATTGCACACACACTAACCCCCCTCCACACACACTGAGCATTTGCAGGATTCAAACCCCTACCTAAGTATGTTAGGCCACTCGAAACAGATGCATTAGCAGAGCGCGCTATTCGCATTACTGGGAGGTTTCCCTTCTCCTGCTATACTTATAGGGTGCTGACATCATCAGTGTTTAGAAAGGGGAATGTGCATCCTGTAATGTGTTCTCCTAGTTGCCAAAAGGGACATTTTTTTCACACAGACTTGCACACACACCAACCCCGCTCACCCACACACACACTGAGCATTTGCAGGATTCAAACCCCTACCTAACTATATTATGACACTTGAGAGAGACGCATTAGCAAAGCGCACTATCCTAACTACTGGGCATCTGTTCTGCACCTGCAGTATTTATAGGGTGCTGACATCATTATTTCTACAGAGGTATGTACATCTAGTACTACCTGTCAGGTGGGGGATAGCATATATATGCATTTGCAGCCACCTACGTCTGGGTCAGATATGCACATCGCACTGACAGGTTATGTTCTATACCATGCTTTGTGACCACAGGACCTGTAACACACAACACAACCAGTTCGGACCACCCCTCCCACATCCAGGACACACACTCTGCTTCCCTGGGAACAGTGCCAAGATATGCAGGTGTTCACATACACCATTCCAGTTGTTAACATCAGGTGCAGGTATATTGTGTGTGGGAACTACTCAGGCCTCTACAACATTACCCTACAGCCACTACAATTTGTGAGTCCATGCGCTATGGCAGAACCACTCACCACAGCCACAAGGGGGAATACATATTGCACCTGGCCATCTGCAACATGGGTACTCACTGTTCCACACCAGAGGTAGACCACCATTGTTGATATCTGACCATACTCACCTTTCCCTGGACATCCATATCCCATCCCCACCCCCAGGCAAGGTTGTCACTGCAAACAAAGTGTATTTATCAAAAGCAGACTTTACACTTGTGAAGACTGGGGTGGAAGACTTCAAAGGACCCATGCTGGGGGAGTATACAGGCCACTCTGCATAATCCTTGACAATTGCATTCTATGAGCATGTGGAAGGTTTGCATTGATCATGCTATCCCAAATATACCCATGACTCCTCCACAACAGGACACCTGTCAGGTGTGCACCAGCCATATATGAGCTGTCCAACAGACAGAGTGAGCTAATACATTGCAGAGCAGTAGCCCACAGAGGGAGGACATCTCTGAACAGTACTGGCACGACACTTCAATCCCTCATAATCATCATGACAAAGTGTTGACAGTGAAATTGTCCAGACAATGCAGATAAGGCTCCCCTCAGTCTGTTATTGACGTCCACTTACTGTTAGAGGTCCTCACCAACCCTCTTCCAGCACACACCAACAACATGGATGTGGCTTAGCAAATTCAACCCCTGGGATCTCCACTGTGTCCCTGCTTGATGGAGGCACAGCACACTAGCCTCACACGGTGCCTTATGTGACTTACTTTACAGTGGCACAGTAGCCTACTGTACTGGGGAGGCAAACGCCAAGCACACTCTGGCTAAGCTGTCATTCCATAGGGCAAACAGCCTAGTGTTGACCTCTACACCCATATGTTTAATTGTCAGATGCACAATATTTGCTGCTGATAGACTGTTTGCAGGTCTTTATTGCCATAGCATTCCCTGTTTCTATGAACAACTTGTGTATCTGTGGAAGATGTTTGAATATGAGAGGGATCCACTATATCACTTATGTCTCTGTAGTCATTTAACTGTGTGCACTGGGCAGATTGCTGTAATGTGGTTGGTTCCTGGAATAACACGTACAAATACCAGATATGTGTGGCCAACTGCTAAACTGAGATTTGGCCTAAGTGTGTGAGCATGCCCAGTTCAGGCTTTCCATGGCATGTTGTCTGATATATGTCTCATTTATCAAAGTGTGCGAGCATGCCCAGTGTGAGCTTTCCATATGTTGAACTCTACAGCCCACCACATTTGTGGATGAGTGTGAACTTCAACAATATCTCATGTTTATGGTTGTGTGTTGTGTGTCATGTTGTGTAGTTACTGTCCAACTGCTTTGTGTCTGAACACAACAGGGATTATACTGTGCCTGCAGGGTTTGCATGGGATACTTTGCATACAGTTGTCAACATCCTTTCATACTGACCTAACACTGTAGTACCGTATAGTGTACTGGTTCAGTACTTTCACTGTGGTGGACAGTATCCTGGGCTTTAGTCCTATCACTGCTTTACATTTTCATAGTGAGCACAACAGCCTGGTTAAGGGCCAGTTACGCACATCTGACCATGTTGCATTATGTTCAGATATGAAATACTTAAACCAGGCTTGTCCAACATTGGTAGTGTATTCCACAACATAGGTGTACATTGGCAAACACTAGCGATGTGCCCTAGGCCATTTCTAATGCTAGTCGGAGAGTGTGTTTGTCCTTCGACACACATTGTAAGTGGAGTTTACCATGACATATGTCAAGGTTAGTATACTGTGCCTCCGTCTACCCATGACATAACAGTGATACCCAGGGTAAACCTACCATCTCCCATCCACTCATCAAGATTCCTCTTGAGGAGAGTCGATGAGTGACTCTCTGGCTAACCTGTACTGGGAGTTACTCAAGAGTGGGGGTGGCTTCTGTGTTATGGATCATTCAGTACAGCTTGTCCTATGTATGTCAGTGCTGGGGTATAGGTCTCTCATGTGCATAGCTCATTGCCATTCAGATTGTACAAGGTGCAGCATGTATATTGATTCCAGCTTGGACATGATTTTATACATCAGGCACAGCTTGCCTCTGGGTGGGCAGTGTGGCAGTGTGTGGAGCTGCAGTTTGTTTAATCAGGAAACACATGGCATCTGTTCAGGCTCTTTGATACTCCTGGTGAGGTACTTTTGGAGACTTTACAGTTGATGGAGGTGTCTGCTGAGGTACATCCCACAGGGGCTATTGTAGTCAATTGTAACGCTGATGAAGGATGACTGCAGAGCCACAATGACCTCCCCTTATCTAGATCTGACAACCTTCATGATTAGGTGGGTATATGGTATGTTTCTGTAACCACTACAGCCACATGCTTGTCCAATGCAGGATATCTATCAACTTGTGTCCCCAGGTCTCTCATTACATGTTAAGTACTTAATGGGTTAACACCTATGTGGTAATTGGTGGGCACTTAGTGTATATCCACAGGGGTTGACTATACACTTTTCTGCAATTAGCTTGCTAACATGGCTATGGCACCAGTTGTCTGTTTCTATGTGGCCCTTTTGTGGGATGCTTGTGTTAGCTGGAGGGTCAGATATGGTGGCCAGTTTGTAGTCCTCTGCAAACTTGTTCAGACACAGTCCTTCCATGTTGGCCTGTACCTATGGGACATATATACCAAACGAGGGAGGTCCCAGGACCAAGCCTTGTGGGATGCCAGTTATATCTGGTTTGTAGTCTGACATGGCTGCAGCATATCTGACCATGTCAGTTCTGTCCTTGGTCTGGTTTGCAACCCCTCTACTGACATAGGGGTTTATATTTAATCTGGTGAGCTTATCTATAATGAACACGTGGGGTATTGCATGGAAGCCTTTGCAAGGTCCAGCTACGCTGTGTGGACCACATTGCCCTCTTCAATTACCTTAATGACTGTTTCAAAATGAGTCAAACATGTTTAATGGGCAGGATCGGCACTTAAGAAAGCCACACTGGGTAGGGTCCGGTGTCAGTAGGTCCCCAATATCTTTATTTCTGCGGTACATGCTGATCCTTTCCATAGCTGTGCAGACCAAGCTTGTCAGGATTCTGGGGTGGTAGTTTGCAGTATCCATTCAAGCAACACCTTTGTTGAAAAGGACCGCTGTTGTTGTACACTGCTCTTTGGGTACATATCCTGTGGTAAGGCTGACATTGAGCAGTAGTGTGATTTAGCATTCCATTCTTCTTGGAGTCCATGTTGGACTCAGCCCAGGACACCATCTCATACCATTGCTGCTGTGTGTTTTGCTTTGTAGATGCTGGCTGTTACCTCAGCATCTGCAATGTCAGGGGGCCAGCAGTCTGCTGGGATAGATATTTTGCATTTTGGGGGGGGGGTTTGCACTGCACCTGTCAGGTTGGATGTTGGCAATATGTGTGTGTGTTTGGTATGTTGTTTGTAATATTTGAGTGATTCAGAGCATATCTGTGAATTCCCAACAAGGTTCCTACCATCAGTTAAGAAAGCCTTGTGATTATCCTTACTGTCCTGTACAATTTGTATCTTCATAGGTTCATAGGTTCATACTAGGCTATCCACCCTAGGGCATTTATAAGCCTAGCCAGAGTGTGTGCAGCTTTTGCAACCCCTTGCTATGTGAATATTATGGCCATTTATGATTTACTTTACTGTGCCTCTGTCTGGACGTGACACAGTGAAGACCCCCAGTGTACATCTATGATCATCCATCCACTTGGCAAGATTCCTGTTGAAGAGTGTCAGTGAGGGGCTCTGCCTAACATGGAGTGGGATTCTGTTCCAGGGTGTAGGGAGCCTCTGGGTTATGTATCTGTCCCTCCAGCACATCCTATTTCATTATGTGTTGAGGTTGACATCTCTCACTCTCACAGCTCCGATGGCTTTGGGTTTTCTGGGGTGGAGCATGTCCATTACTCCTGTGTTGGACATGGCCTTGTACAACAGGCATACAACGCCTCTGTGTAGGCAGTATGTGACTGCATTCAGCTGGGGTGTCTACAGCCAGGCAGCATATGACATATATTTGAGACCCTTTATCCTCTTGGTGAGGTACCTTTGAGGTCTTTCTAAATGCTGCAGGTGTCGGGTAAGGTACATCCCAAATGAGGCATTGTACAAGATTATGGGTCTGATAAGAGAACAGTATAGGGGCACAATGACCTCTGTTGACATAGATGTGAATCCTTTCATGATACAGTGTCCAATATAGACAGTCTTCCTAGCCACGTTGGCAATGTGAGTGTCACATGACAGGTTACTGTCTACTTGTGTCCCTAGGTCCCTGATTACTCCTTCCATACATAATGGTTTACCACCTATGTGGTAATTTGTGAGTACCTTGTTTGGTATTTGGTGAGACATTCATACTGTCTAGTGTCTTCAGGATTTCTGGGTGGGGTTCCTGTGTGTGAGAGTGTGGTCTGTAGCATGCTACAGACTGTACAGCAGTTTTGCCTACGGTTAGTTGCACATGGGTGGTCTCCGATGCTTTGTGCATTGTCAGTTACCTGGACGTATGGGTGCCTGTGCTGAATATGGATACTCCCCCTCCTTTTATGTTTTGGTCCAGGTTTTGGGGCCATAATGCATGATATGAGGCATAACCTGGTAGTGCTGGTGTGCTGTCAGGAGGCTTGCTGCAGGTTTCTGTCACTGCACGGACATCAATGTTCTCCATACTGGGGAGGGCCTCGGGAGCATGGATATTGAGGTTTACATGTCTGGCATTGGTCAGCATTACCCTTATGTTTCTTTCCACTTATGTTTTCTAGGGTGGTGGGTTAGTCTTTTCAGCCTTGCCTACGAAAGGCTCTATGGAGGTGGCAAAAGCCTTATCCAATATCCAGACACCCAGGGGTAACAGGTGCAAGCCATCCATGGAACAGCAGCGTGGCTTGTCAAGCATGACATCCCAAGCAGACAGACATTGGATCCCCTTGGAATGACACCAGTAATTGTGCCACTTGTTAAAGCTGATCATTCTGTGTTTGTACTGTGGCATCAATCTTGGTGAGGGTAGGATGCTGCAAACGGTTAGTGTCATACCGGCCTGGACTACATAATCGGAGAACTCATCTATGTCTCTTTTCATGTAGTCCGGGGAGGTACATCTCAGGTCATTCATGCCAGCATGGACAATGACTGCATCATATTTCTACTTGCTTTGGGGTGACCTGCGTACTTGTGTTATGTGGCGTATTGTAGCAGCCTACAGGCAGCTTACTGTACCCTTTCCCTTGTTCAGTCTGGTGAGTGGGACAGCAGTGTGTCTGACTATGGAGTCACCTATTACAACTGTATCAGGCATGTTGTTTCTCCTTCTGGCCTGTGACTGTTTGGCACACCAGCCTTGTGTACTATGTGTTGCATGTGCTATGTTTGGAGGTTGTGGTTGCTTGGGTGTCTGCTTTGGACGCCTCTGTTGATGTGGTGTGTTTGTAATTAGGGCCTCCGGGAATGTTTTTCTGTGTTTATGTCTTTGGTTTGCAGTTGTGATAGGTCTATGTGGGACTGGGTTTGTGGTGTGTGTGGTTACCTTCTCCTCCTGCCTAGTTTTGACAGTACTGAGTTGAGGGAGCTCAGCCTCCGGTTTGGATAAATGGTTGCATCTCTCACATATATTTGTATTTCTTGGGGGGAGTTGAGGGTTGTCTGTGTACTTGGGGCAGGTGTAACATTGCCTCAAGATTCACAGATTCAACTTGTTGTAGCTGGCCTTAGTGGATTGTATGTGTGGACATATTTTATTGCCATACTACTGATCAGTGATTACTTCCCTTTTTATGTTTGCTCTATCATGTAGTAGCTTCCTCATTCTATTGCATGGTTTGGTAATGGCTAGAGTCCACCATGCCAGATGCCTGCATGTATGGCATTGTGTCTTGGTTTTATTTGGGATTGCATAATCCAAGCATTCCTGGCAGTGTTCATGGAATGCCTGTATAACAGGTTCTGAGGTGCGGCCCATATTTTGCACCTACATAGGGCCTTTAATGGATTCCATATCAGTTTGGCGGAGTGCAACTTTTGCTTTACACATGTTTTTCACTGTGGTTTTCTGGCCAGGGGCTGTGGTCAGGATGTTTATATCCAGTGTGATTACTCTATGGTCTGGTCTTACCAGTGAGGGATACACTTCTCATCTTGCCATCCAGTACCCATGTTGCTGATTATCACATCCAGTATGCTTACCCCTCTTGTGGGAGTGGTACGTTGTTCCTGGGCATTTTGGTTTATGGATTCTAGGAACTTTTGTCCTACAGTATTGGAGCTAGTATAATGCTCTCAGTCTATGTCTGGGTATTTTCAGTCACCCAATATAATGTGGTTTGGAGGGCTTGATATATTCATGTATTCCAACATAGGCCAAGTGCAGTTCCTGGTGTTAGGATGGTAGTCTGTAGCAGGCTATAAACTGGGAGGCAGTTTTAGCCACTGTTACTTGACCATGGCTAGTCCATGTTGCTTCTTGTTGTGGTACCAACATAGGGGTGTGGTTATCCTTGACAATTATTGCTAGTCACCCTCCTTATGTAGCTTGTTCCATGTTTTGAGGCTGTACAGCACAGTATGAGGTGTAACCTGGTAGTGTTAGGGTGCTGTTGTGAGCCTTGACCCAGTTTTCTTTTACAGGACAGATATCAACATTCTCCATACTGGGGGAGTTTAGACTGCATGCATCTTGCTGTTTAGACTTCTGGCATTGGGTAGCATTACATCTAGGTTCTTATCCTTTGTGATACCTATGGAGGTGGGTTTGTGTTTTGAGCCTTACCTATTCAGGGCACGCTGTGGGTAACAACAGCCTTTGCCAGTATCCATAAGGCCTGGACTGATAGGTGCACGCCACCCCTAGCAGGTGGAGCATCATGTCATGCTCAGCATGTCATCCCAGGCTGGCACACATTTTATCCCCTTTGACTAACTGCAATACTTCAGCCAATTATTGCAATTGATCATCTCATCGTCATATTGTGGCATCATGCTTGGTGAGGATAGGATGTTAGTCAGGGTCATCAAGTGTGCATATACTACATGGTGTTACATTGCTTAACACATGGCATTCATGCCTCAGGTGGTGTTGCAGGGCCGCCTCTGTCGGATGCACATACTACACTCCCTGTATATGTTTGAGAGCAGGTTATGTCATTTTAGGCATCCCTGTTATTATATGAGTGAGTGAGAGAGGGGTATCATTCCCAGAGTTCCTACTGAGCCAGTGTATGTGCTATGAGTTGCCTCTTTGCCAAGGCCAGTGCATACTGGGCACATCTCCTTCTGCCTACTGGGGCAGGCTCAGGTTGTTCCTCCTCTGAGTCACGCTCTGCCTGTGATGGCCTTGGCAATGGTCGGGGGCTGTTTGGCCCGGCCCTATGCTGGTCCTGCTGCAGCTGTTTTCGCAAGATCATATTATGTAGCGTAGCACATACCATGACAATTTGGGTACATGTAGTTGGTGAGTACTGCAAGGCTCCACCAGATGTGTCCAGACACTGGAACCATGACTTGAGCAGCCCAAACACACGCTCTATTACATTACGTGTTTGTGCGTGTGCCTCATTATGGCGTTCCTGTTCAGGTGTGTGTGCGTTTCTGATGGGTGTCATCAGCCATGGCTCCAGTGCATAACCTGCATCCCCCACTAGGTGTCCATGTGGGATGTCACCATTGGCAAATGTCTGGTACAGCTGCGTCAAATGCCAGATATGGGAATCATGGTAGCTCCCAGGGCAGCCAGCACACACATTCATTATTATGCCCTGGGCATCACACACGACCTGGCAGTTGATGGAGGGGAAGCCCTTGTGGTTAATGTAGGCCCTACCCCGCTCACTGGCTGGTGCTTTGATGCATATGTGCGTGCAGTCTATTGTACCCACTACCTCAGGGTATTCCGCTATTTGCTGGAAGAGACGCATATTGCTGGCCAATACCTCACGGGCATTGGGGAAATATACATGATCACCAACATGTGCTGACATGGCATCCAGGAACTAGTGCAGTACCCTGGAGGCTGATGCCTGTGATATCCCCATCATATCACCAGTTGGTACCTGTTGCTAGTATTCTTAGGCCAACACATACCTTGGTTTCCACTGGGATGGGTTCCCCTCTGTTGGTTCTGTGTGTGAGGCGTGGCCTGCACAGCTCGACAATTTGCTGCAGGAGGTCTCTGTCCACTCTATAGCGCTCTACTATCTCCAGCTCATGTAACCCGTAGTAGGTGACCCTGGGCATGTACACTCTTCTCCGTCTCCTCACTGTGGGTTGTCTGGCACCATTTGCATTGTCACCATCCTCAGCTAGTAGCTTATGTCTCCTTATGACAGCTATGGCAGCCCCTAGCATTTCTGCTCTGAGTTCAGCTTTTTCAGTTTTCACTTCTAATAGCTTACTCCTGTCTTGCAGTGTCTCTTGAGAGAAACATCTTGCACTGCTGTTTGCAGAGTTTTAAGTGCTTGGCTGAGCTACTATTCTTCCTGTGTAATTGCCTGCTTCTAATTGTTTTCACCTGCTAGCTCCAGCAGTATTCCCTGCTAGCTTCCTACTAATTCTGTTGCTTCCTTTTTCCTTTCTGTTTCCTCAGGGGGGAGCAACGCAGAAACACGCTCACAGTGACTTACATGCGCGCACACATGCTTACACGGTTTAGAATTGTCTTATTCGTGTTAAAACGCGCGCACACCAGCGCAAACAGTCTTACAAGTCTGCCAACGGGCTCCCACATGCTCAGTCTGCCTTACACGCGTGCACACTGCCCTACTCGCGCCTCATGGTGTGCACACGTGCGCATGCACGCCCAGCAAGAAACTTTGGTGTAAGCAACAGTGTACACCTTCCATTTCTTGACTTTCTCATGCTTATCTTGTGGCACTCCTCTTTCCATGATATGTGTCTGACATCTGTCATGTAACACTGACCTCCAATGAACTGCATTTCTTTCTGCCATTCCCCCATGTGATGTCACCTATCTCCTACTCTATTCATCCCCCTTATGTATCTCTTACACTACTCAGAATGTGCTCATTTGCTATGTGACAGTGGAATTCAGTATCCTAACACTCATTTACATCAGATTGCCTACTAATGCTTAGTTACATGTCTTAGACTCAGCTTCCCCCCTTAGCAACTACTAAACGGTGGCCATGTTATTTTTGGTCTGCTGGTCCCTGCATTGTAAATCCATGTATTGCATAAATCCCACATTTGTGGGTTTATAACCTTCATTTTTATGTTTTATACACTGCATCGAGGTACCTTGCCAATGGCCACATATTTGGCCATTGGCATGCTGTCTGACACATATGCACCCTTTATTTGGAGCTGACATGGCTCCATTGTGTTTTTTGCAGAAACGTACTCAGTTGTCAACTGAGTACATTTCTGCAGCTAAAACGGCTCTTACACGGGCTGCTTTGGGCTTCCTGGATCGCTAATCTACCTCATTTGCATGCCTTTCGGCTGCAAGTGAGGTGATTAGCATATCCACGCCCACTCCGTGTAAGAGATGTTTTAGCTGGTCTCTTACACAGAGTTTCGGGCTGTTCCTGGATCGCGAGGGCTGCATGGAGTCTTACACTACTCTTAGACTCCGTGCAAGACTTCGTGAATCCTTAGTTTATGTAGAGAGAATAAAAATCTTAGAATCATGAAGCTTGACAAGGGGGGTGGGGTGGTGTTTATGGATCATATTAATTATGAGGCAAAAATGTTTGATTTGTTAAATGGCCAGCATACCTATGAGAGAGTGTCTATGAATGAAATTCATATTTCATACAAAAAACTTTCTCTTTGTCGGAATGATTTAGTTTTAGAGGGGCTTATTGATCTATAAACATAATTATTTACATGTTGAACAACCCAAAGTCCCATGTATGTTTGGTATACCAAAGGTCCATAAAATCCTGATGATCCTCCTCTCAGACCTATTGTATCTGCAGAGGGTTCTATTACTGCTCCACTGGCAAAATATGTAGATGGACATCTCAAGAATGTGGTGATGGAACATTCCAATGTGTTGAAGGATTCTTGGGATTTTTTTACGGAACATTAAAAATTCCAATCAGGCAGACACCTCTAGTTTTATCACTTTGGATGTTGTGGATCTTTTTACATGTATTCCTCATGAGATAGGTTTGGTTTGGTTTGAAGAATTTTTGGAAAGCAAGAATAATATTTCTTTTAATGTATTTTTATTTATTATATTTCTTTTAAGGTATTTCATATATGCCTAGTTTTAATGGGATTGATTTTAAACAATAACTTTATATTCTTCCAAGGGGAGTATTTTAGACAAGGGCATAGCTATGGATGCCCATTGCGTACCTACATATGCCAACATCATTTTATTATATTGGGAAGAAAATTTTGTTCATAATTTAAATTTTAAACAATATTGGAACTACTATGGGAGTTTCCTGGATGATGTTTGTGTTTTTTGGAATAATACATTGGAAACATTTATGGAATTTTTTGATTCTATTTCAAACACAACTTATTTTTTAAAATTCACCTATAAAGTAGATGAAGTTGAATTGTGTTTTTTAGATGTAAATATACAAAGAATGGGGGAAGGTTTTAAATCAAAAATTTTCAGAAAAGATACGTTTTCTAATGCTTACTTGCATTACACAAGCTCTCACCCACCTTTTCAAAAAAGAGCAATATTTAAAGGCCAACTGGTAAGAGCTAGTAGGATGACGTCAGATGATCAGGATTTTAATACTGAATGTGAATTTATTAAAGATATGTTTGGAGCAAGGGTTTACCCCATAGATCTATTAATGTCAGCTATTGTAGAGGTTAAGGAAGGGAGAGCAGGAAGATTTGCTCCAATTTTGAGGATACCCCTACCTATACTGGAAGTACAAAATATTGAGGCAAACACTGCTAAAGTTAACAACTTTAGAAAAAGGTTTTCATTCTACCATGTTTACCACCTTTGATGGTGAGAGTAATCTGGTGACAAATATTCTTAGTAAAGAATGGAATAAATTTGCTAGTTTGTCCAATTTGAACCATATTTTGAGAAACCATTTAAATGTGTATACAGGAAGGGACACAATATCAAAAATATACTGGAAGGGGCAAACTTCAGTAACCCCATTAGTAATAATAAAAAAAGACATGAAAATGTGGGTGTTGCCCATATTGTGTTAATATTAAGGAAGGTGATTCTATTCTTTTGAAGAAGAGGAGCAAGTATATTACTACTCGAGGTTTTGCCAACTGTAATACCACAGGTGTGGTTTATATTGCTATATGTGAATTCTGTGACTCTTTTTATATTGGCAAGATCAAGAGGAAACTGAGTCAGAGAATTTATAAGCATTTATATGAGATGAGGAAAAGAAAAGATAATAATGCTCTGTTTAAGCATCAAAATAACTGTGACTAAATTCCAGTTTTTTGTCATCAAAGTTGTCCCACGTAATCCCAGGGGAGGGCCTTGGGAGACTCATTTGGAATATAGGGAGCTATATTGGCAAATTATTCTGGATGCAAGCTCTTTCTCTGTTGTGGCCTCTAACCATAAAGGGGCAGAGATAAGTGATGATCATAATCAGGGTTTTTGGGAAGGCCGGAATTCACATCAGATGAATTTGAGGTCGAAGAGGATGGGGACATCAGGTATAAATCCAAAGAACAGGCAGAATCAGGGAAGGCTATGACAATCGAGGAGGAATACCCTGTGGTAGTATGTAGTTCAGAAGGAGATTTTAAGATTTTTAATTATACTACTTTGAATATCACTAAAGACATGGTGGATTTCTTTTCCAAAGGTCTAGGCTTTGTCCCTGATTCCCATATGGATTTAGTTAAAACTATAATAGACCTCAAATTGTTTGTCCGTAAATTGAATTCAAAAACGGTTTTAGGTAAGGGCTCTTCTTTAACTAACCCTTTTAGAATAGCTAGCTTATTTAACCCACCTTTAGTTAACGATTTGAAATCATTTGAAAAAGCTTGCGAGCTGGATTTAAGACATCTAGCAGAGAATAAAGGTAGTAAAAGGAAGAATATACTTAATATTTCCAGTGAACAGCGGGATGTTTTAACCTTAATTCAGGATTGTAACATACGGGTGATGAAGCCCGATAAGGGTAACGGACTTATTTTTATGAATAATAATGATTATGTAAACAAACTATCCGCCCATTTAAATAATGGCCCGTATGAGACAATTAGTTTGAATGAAGTTAACAAAGCATTTAGTTATATTAGAAATGCAATCGAGGATTTATTCCTGGAGGAATTTATTGACCAGGATATTCATTCTTATCTGTGTATGTTAGCACCAAAAATGCCGAAGTTTTTTGGAGTCCCAAAAATCCATAAATCCATCATTGAATCCCCATTTAGACCAATTGTGGACAGTAGGGGGTCTATCTTAGTGGGGTGTGCTAAATATGTTGATATAATTCTTAAACCACTTATTAAATCTGAGGAACATATTTGTAGGGACTCGTGGCATTTTTTGGAGAACATTAACAAAATAGCCTTTGATGTAAATTTTGTCTTTTTAACAGTGGATATAAAAGACCTGTACACTGTGATTCCACAACATTTGGGAATAGAATGGTTAAGGTTATTTATGGAAGGTAAAAAAGTACCTCAGAACATAATTTACATTACTGAAACATTAATGGAATTGATTTTAAAATATAGTTTTTTTAATTTTAATGGGTTCACCTACAAACAAACTACAGGGGTAGCCATGGGCTCTCCGTGCGGTGGAGCATTTGCTAACTGCGTCATTGCACAATGGGAAAACATGTTTTTATTTACCAATGAAGTATATAAAAAACATGTAGCCTGGTACACTAGATACCAGGACGACATGTTTTTTTCTGTGGAAGGGCTCTGTGGAAGACATAAAAGTGTTCATTGACATTATGAAGACTTTTACTAGTTTTCTGGACTTCACCTTTGAAGTGAACGTCAATGAAATAAATTACTTAGATATATTGCTCACTAAGGATTATGAGGAATCTAGGTTTATGAGCAGTATTTATCGCAAACCCACTTATTCCAACGGGTTTCTACACTTCAGTAGTTGCCACCCTTACCATCAAAAGAAAGCGGTTGTGAAGGGACAGATGGTAAGGGCGGCACGTATGACTACCAGGGATGTAGATTTCCATAAGGAGTGCGATAAATTAACCAACATGTTTATTAATAGGGGTTATCCCCAGGTCCTTCTTACTGAAATCAAAAAGGAAGTAGAAAGTAAAAGAATGGTTGGACATTTTAGGCCTATTTTAAATTCAGAGTATTTTGACATTAACATGAAGCATGACAACAGGATAACTGAAACGACGAACAGTGTTAGGAAAGATTTAGGAACAAAGTTTTTGTGTACGTTCTCAGTGGACCACTACTATATCAGGGATATTTTACAGAAGAACTGGTCAATAATTAAAGAGGATAAACAGTTAATAGATCTATTAGGCTCAGTTCCAGGATTCACTTTTAGAAAAGGGTTTTCGCTAAAATCCCTCTTGGAGAGGAACAACAAAAGAATATTTTTCAATAGGTGCAAGGGCATGACCCGATGTGGGACATGCCATCAGTGTAAACACATCCATGAGGGGTCCCAATTCAACATCAATAAGAATACATACAAAGTCATGGGTAACTTTAATTGCGGGTCTAAGGCAGTGGTCTATGTTGCCCTATGCAATCTATGTTCGGCTTTCTACATAGGAAAGACCGAAAGGGCACTCAAGAAACGCATACACGAACATCTTTATGCAATCTCAAAAGTAGATGCAAAGAATGCACTAGCCCGCCATATTGTGGATTACCCGGGTCATGCTTTCAATTTTGTGGTGGTAAAACAAGTAGCCACAGACCCAAATAGTATTCCTGGCAGCTTAATTTGGAAAAGGAAGAACTCTTTTGGCAGGTGAGAACGGCAGCGTATATATACCCTGGTTTGAATGATGCCATTGCTTTGTCCTGTATTCTCAAAATATTAGCTATGAGGAGATAAAATAGGTCTGACTCTAACACTAGTTATTTCCCTTAGGGTTAGTTTATCATGTTAAAGGCCCATCCTACCTTATTCCTTGACGCTCTACACTTTAGGTTGTCATCTATTATTACTTAACATTGGTCAGTGTGACGTCACATGTTTTCATTTTAGACAAAAGGCTTTTCAGATGGATGGTCTTTTGTCAGGTTCTAGGCAGCCCCTATTAGGTGAATTCAATTTTAATTTATTTGGTGGGGGGGGGGGAGTTTTGTTTTGTTGGATATTAGGGTTTTGTTTCCTATGTGTACATATATAGGCCAACATTATTAGATTTGAAAGAACTGTTCTTTCTTGGTTTTGTCTGTTTTAAATGCGGTTATCATTGTATATTTAGTAAACAAAACCGCTTTTAGTATTTGTATGTATTAAAAACTTGAATAACAAGGAAGTTAGTTTTTAATAGAGGTATTTTTATATAAAGGTGTTTTTAAAGAACAGCACGATTTCACATATGTGTGCATATATATACAAAAAGCGCTTTTTTGTGTAACCCAGACGAAAAAGCAGAACGAGTTCTTTAAATGAATGTGTATCATTAATTAAAATTTGTTCAATTAGGGAGGGACTATAAGTATTTAAGCTTGCTCCCTCCTTGTGTTTAACTGTTTTGTCTGAGGAAGGAGGGTTATTATACCTTCTGAAAGTTCTTGGTTAATAAAAGTGCTAACATTATTGCTTCATAGCTACCGCTTGTCATTGGATTATTTTATCACTTCTGCAGTAAGCTTCCTTCGTGGTTTTCAATTTCATCAGTTTGTTTGGCTGTTTTCGTTTTAATGATTCTATTTCAAACACAACTTATTTTTTAAAATTCACCTATAAAGTAGATGAAGTTGAATTGTGTTTTTTAGATGTAAATATACAAAGAATGGGGGAAGGTTTTAAATCAAAAATTTTCAGAAAAGATACGTTTTCTAATGCTTACTTGCATTACACAAGCTCTCACCCACCTTTTCAAAAAAGAGCAATATTTAAAGGCCAACTGGTAAGAGCTAGTAAGATGACATCAGATGATCAGGATTTTAATACTGAATGTGAATTTATTAAAGATATGTTTGGAGCAAGGGTTTACCCCATAGATCTATTAATGTCAGTTATTGTAGAGGTTAAGGAAGGGAGAGCAGGAAGATTTGCTCCAATTTTGAGGATACCCCTACCTATACTGGAAGTACAAAATATTGAGGCAAACACTGCTAAAGTTAGCAACTTTAGAAAAAGGTTTTCATTCTACCATGTTTGCCACCTTTGATGGTGAGAGTAATCTGGTGACAAATATTCTTAGTAAAGAATGGAATAAATTTGCTAGTTTGTCCAATTTGAACCATATTTTGAGAAACCATTTAAATGTGTATACAGGAAGGGACACAATATCAAAAATATACTGGAAGGGGCAAACTTCAGTAACCCCATTAGTAATAATAAAAAAAGACATGAAAATGTGGGTGTTGCCCATATTGTGTTAATATTAAGGAAGGTGATTCTATTCTTTTGAAGAAGAGGAGCAAGTATATTACTACTCGAGGTTTTGCCAACTGTAATACCACAGGTGTGGTTTATATTGCTATATGTGAATTCTGTGACTCTTTTTATATTGGCAAGATCAAGAGGAAACTGAGTCAGAGAATTTATAAGCATTTATATGAGATGAGGAAAAGAAAAGATAATAATGCTCTGTTTAAGCATCAAAATAACTGTGACTAAATTCCAGTTTTTTGTCATCAAAGTTGTCCCACGTAATCCCAGGGGAGGGCCTTGGGAGACTCATTTGGAATATAGGGAGCTATATTGGCAAATTATTCTGGATGCAAGCTCTTTCTCTGTTTTAAATGACATGTTATCCTTGAAACCTGTACTGAAATTGAGATCTGCTAAATTATAGTATTTGTTATAACAATATTATATTTATATTTACATTTAACATTTAAATAATTGTATGTTTTATTTATTCATATTGTATATGTAAGCATTTCATGGTTCATTTTTATATAATTTTTTAACAAGACGAACATGCATTTAATTTAATTTCCACTAAATAGTGCTATTTCATTTCATTTAGATTCAGTTTAGCTTTACTTCAAAAAACATTTTAGAAGCATTTCAGGTTTGTATTTGTAATATCTATATGAAACTTTATATATATATATATATATATATTTTTAACCAAGCTTTATATTTGAAGTATTTTACACAGCAACAAAAAATATATATACATATTTATTTATTTATTTATTTGGTTTTAACATTCAGATTCATTTACCTTTAAGGTCTATGTGTTTCAATGCATTTTACATGTTTAATTGAATTTGTTTATCCAATGGTTCATTTAAACTAGATTAGTTTATTTATTCATCAGAGGAAGCGAGGTTAGGTATATGATGAAGTTATTTTGACGAAAATGTATAGGGATTTACTTGTACAGCATTACTGAGCTGCTGTGAGTTCGTTTGCGGTGCTGTGCTGCTCTGATTTCATTTGATGTGGATTTATTTATGCTTGTGTCTGTTAAAGAAGTTGTCCATTTGCTGAGCTCCATGTGTGCCTTATTTCAGGTTTACTAGTTTTAATTTTGGGGGCTCAGACCACTGATTGGTTTATATTTATGACATTCCTTTACCAGTATAGAACCTTTTAGTTAAACTTGAGTCTCACATTATACAAATCACACACACACACACACACACACACACACACACACACACACACACACACACACACACACACACACACACACACACATACACACACACACACACGCAAGCACATATGAATGTACATACATTAACACACATACACACACACTCACACACACACACACACACACACACACACACACACACACACACACACACACTCACACACACAGGTTTTAGTTTTCTGATGAAGCAGGACTGGCTTTCAGAACATATAGATATATTATCTATGAGAGAGAAAATCCATTCAGTCAACCCTTTCTTATAGTTTTCTTTATTACAAGCCTTTCTGTTACAGTAACAACTACAAAAACATACTAAGTTTGATGACACGTCAGTGTCAGTTTTCAAGAATTCCATTGTAAGCCCACAGCAGCATGTCATACGATTACGGGTTTTCCTGTGATGTGATGCTTTTTTAGAGACAAGACTGGGGGAGGAACTGGGCGTGCTGCAGTGCAGAAACTGCTCAGCAGACAACCAAGCCAAGGACATTTGCTATATCTACTAGGCTAGCCGAGCTTGCTGCTCATTCGAAAAAAAAGGAATAACAGACAAGGTAAGAAATACCAAATAGCACTGCTTTAAGGGTTACAGCTCTATGGTTTGCACAGGCTGTATTGCAGTCTTTGGGACAACTGTATACTAAATGTATTTCTGCAAACCTATCGGTAATCTGCTATTTCCTCATGCTGATTCACATAGAAAATAATAATAATAATAATAATAATAATAATAATAATAATAATAATAATAATAATAATAATAAATTATTCAATCTGTACCTCAGTTAAAGTGTAGCACAACGGCAGATTTACAAGTTTGGCAATGGAGATTTTTCTTTTTGGTTTCCACTGGGGAAATGGGTGCATCTGAACTCCACCCAAGCCTAAAGCTTAGAACAGAAACATTAACCTTACTGGTGAGTTTTTTAGACTAGCCCAGCTGGCTGCTTGTTAGAAAAAAAGGAATAACAGATAAGGTAAGAAATATCAGACAGTGCTACTTTACAGGATACGGCTGTATAGTTTGCACTGGCTGTAATGCGGTCTTCAGGACAACTGTATATTAAATACAGATGTATTTCTGCAAACCTTCCACTAATCTATTTCCTCATGCTGATTCACATAGAAAATAATAATAAAAAAAAAATCATTCTTCAATCGGTACCTCAGTTAAAGTGTAGCACAAAGGCAAAATTCTAAGCTTGGCAATGGAGATTTTTCTTTTTGGTTTCAACTGGGGAAATGAGCGCATATCTGAACTCCACCCCTAGCCTGAAACTTAAAACAGAAATGCAAACCTGTTTTTTGCAAAAAGGATGGGGCTGTTCTGTCAGATCCTTACCTTTTTATTTGTTTTTACATGTGCTTTTTATAAGAGTAAATGTTTTCTCTGAACCTAACAGGTCATTGATTTGTAGTCTCTGTTCAATGCTTCTGTGCAGTTACATTTGTTAACAGATACTGCACATTGATGCTATATTTTTATATCTGAAATAAAAAGAAAAGTTTGCTTTGACATTTTGAAAACAAAAGATTTCACAAAACAGTAGGAAGTGACTGGTGAAGCTGTTTACTTAGCCATCTAATGTTTCTCTTTCTGTGGAGCAGTATTTGCCAGTCATTAACTGCGGCGGTGGTGCTGCGGTAGCATTGTCGCCTCACAGCCAGAAGTTGTCCCATTCGATTCTTAGCTAAAGCGTCTTCTGTGTGGAGACATGCATGAAAGGGCGTACCTTCGTTGAAGGTTGTGCATCAGGGCTGATAACTCGGCACGTAAAAATCTTCTACCAGTCATTAGCAGACTGGAGTTCCACTGTGGCGACCCCTAACCGGGAAAAAGCCAAAAGACGCACACAGTATTTGCCAGTCATTCTTATCCTGTCAGTAACTTTATTCTTCCTGCTTCCTAAGTGTTATAAAGATGTTCTCCTGCTCTGAATGTGAGTGTTACTGTGCTTCTGTTTTGTTATGTTACAACAGAAAGATAACAGAATGTAAATGACAAGAGGCAAAGAAAGAGAGAGAGAGAGGGAGGCAAAGGTGATAAAAGTAATGAAAAGGCAAAAATTCAAGAGAGTTAAAGAGAGACAGTGGTTAGTTGAGAAAGGATTATTAAGAAGTTCTCCAAGGTGCAGTAGCCCAAAGGAACACTCGATGCTTCTTTAAAACTTTTAATGTCACACAAAGATAAACACGTAAACGCGTTTTAAATTCACAGAACACTCTCATGCGTTTTCATCCATAAAAATGGACTTCATTATTAAGAAGTTGACAAAGGGTGCCAGATGAAAGAGTAACAATAAAATGTTAATAAAGAAAGAATATGTGTATACAAAAAAGAATGTATGCGTAAAGTTATGAGAAAGATACTTATATTTACAAATTACAGATTAGTATTTGAAAGGTATGTACTTTGGTAGCAGGTAAGATTTTCAGTAGTGGAACAGGAGATGGCAGTAGGGTAGACGAGAAGGGCAATAGATCAGAAAAAAATGATTATAGGTGGAGGAAATAGGGAGAAGATGGGTGTAAGGAACTGGGGAGAGAGAGATAAACAATAGTTAGAAGATGCAACTGGGGTGAAAGTGGAAAAGGATTATAAGATATGACTATCTTGGTGTAGAGCATGAGCACAGCCAGGATCTGAGAATGTTTTTAAAGATGTTTTTAACATGTGGAGGTTGTGTGGTGACCTGACTGTTATAGGGATTGAGATCTAGGTTTTTACTATGGTGTTAGAGTATAAGGAATGATCTGCAGATTTTTTTTGGTTTGTATATGGTAAGGAATTTTGTTTCTTATGATCTTAAGGGACCTCACTGGGTATAATTTTGAAGAATTATACTAAGAGCTAGGCAGGTTATGGGATTGCTTATTGCTTTTTAGTGTTGTAATTAACTGGGAGTGTAAGACAGTGAGATAGTAGTAACCAGATTAGCTATTTTAATGTGGTGTATTGGTGTATTTGGATTTGTTTGCAGCAATGAGTGCAGTCTGTTATAACATTTCTCAAGTTTAGTTTTTAAAGAAGTTTGGAAGTTTGGAAGGATGGGTGACACATATAGAAATGATGGTAGTAAGTAAATCTTAGCTAGGTGGTACTTTAGTTTAAAGTTGTGAAGAAGTGTTTTGTTCTGCAGAGCACTTCTAACTTTTGGTCTGTTTTGTTAACTGCATTTTGAATATGTAATTCAAATTTTAGGCTTTCATCTATGGTCATGCCCTGCAATTTAGTATGACCCATTACTTCAATCTCAGTGTTGTCTAGGGTGAAGATTTTGATGCTATTTTTTCAAGGATATGTGACTTGGAGGAAAAAATAGGAGTAGCTTAGTTTTTTTGGGTAGAGCAGCAATTGACAATGGTGAAGCAAGCTTTCAATAGAGGAATTAAAGGCTTCTCATGTTCTTCCTGTAGCTGGTTTGGGCTTTCAGAGTGTAGAGTCAGCTGAGTATTGTATGAGAGATGCTTGTTGGGAAGTACTGTAGAGATTGTTGGTGAATATATTAAAAAGCAGGGGAATTAAAATAAAGCCTTGAGGTACACCTGTGGTAACTGGCTGGAAAGGTAATAGGTGCAAAGTGATTTTACAAACTGTTGCCTGTCAGACAAGCAGCTTCTGATCCAAGTGAGATTAAAGTGTGTGAGACCAAGAGAAGACATTTTATGCATGGCTTTCCTGTATGATATGGTATCAAAGGTCATAGGAAGGTCTAGGAATAAAGAAGATACAAAGTTATCATTTTCCCTAGCATTGCTGATGGTGTCTAGGAAGGATATAGGGGCTAAGGTAGGACTATGTGCTGGCCAGAAACTATGTTGTGCAGTTCTCAAGAGCTGTTGTTGAAGGAAATATCGAAGTTGTTTGTGGATACTTTCTTTTCAATATTTTTGAGAGGGAAGATGAGATGGTGATGGGTCTAAAGTCTGACATTTTTGTTGAGGTCCCCCTTTATGTAATGGGACTATATGTGACTTTTTTAGAGGTAAGGAACATAATATTCTTGTATCACATTATTTACAAGGACTGATACCGAGTATGATATTGGACTGGCTGCAATCATGGGCAGTTCAGGTGGGAGGTTATCAGTGGATGGTGAGCATGGTTTGGGGTTGTGAAGTACAATTTTCTATATGAAGTAAGGATGATTTTCAAATTAAAAGGTTGTGTATAGGTGGGAGGGGTATCAAAGATGTGAAGGCTGTGTCTGGTAATGCTGTTATGCTGTCTGTGAAATGGGTATAAAGTTAATAATTTCAAGTGAGGGGAAGTTAGGCTAAGTATTTGGACTGGACATATTCCGTGATGAACTAGGTTTTTGACAATGAACCAGATTTTTGGGGAACAGTGTTTAAGACAGTTCTATAGATCATTGCAAGTTTTTGTTTTTTGTCACTGTTTACTTGATTTTGTAATGGGTTTGAAGCTCTCCAGAATTCTGCAGAAGGTTTGGTGTTTTGGTAATTTGTCATTTTTTCCAGGCATTATTCCTGTTACATGTAACATTTCTAGCATTGTTAGACAGCAATGGGGCATGCTTCGTTTTAACTCTCCTTCTTCTAAATTACTATTTATGAATGGTGTACTGAATATGAGGACTGCTTCAGCCAAGGGAAGAATTTTAGATTAGACCAGCTGATGGATTCTAGTGCTCACAGGAGGATGCTCATGCTGAAACTCCTGAGATTACTGGTCCATTTGTAGATATGCTGTTTAACATGATGAGTGATGAAGTGGAAAGATGGTCACTAAGCGAGTTGCAAGGTTTCCTGATGTGGTGCATTTGTGAGGATCAGAGTTTATTTTCCAGTGTAGGGTAGAAGTTGTAGTGCACCTGGGAGTTCAAAATGGCCACTGTTCTGTGAGCACTGCTATCACCTAGGTCTCGATATACCCTGGATTAAAACAAACCCAGAAGGCAACGCAGAATTAATAATACAGAAATAACTGTAGATATTTACTGCTAATATCATCCAGCAAACAAAAGAGAAATAAAAAGTGACAGATTCAGCTCAGAAATAGCAGGATTAACTAAGATTTATGAATAATAGCTTAAGCAATGTGCTACTAAGGCCCTGCATCTTACTGCAAGATTGGTAAAACACTATACAGCAAGATGTCAAAAGAGGAAAATAATATGGAAACAACAACAACTAAGACCAAATTCTCAGTACTAGCCTCACCTGAGAAAGACACAACTTCAAAAAGACAAAAGACAACTAAACAAACTGACAACTCTAAAAATACAAATAAATCCAAGACAGACCAGCCAGCTAATCTGGAAGACATAAAATCTGCCTTATTACCTATCCAGCAAGCAATAAAGGACTTATCATTACAATTTCAAACCTTTGGTGACTCATTCCGCCAAATAATATCCAGAATGAAAAAATATGAGTCCAAAATAATAGAAAATGAAATAAAAATAGACTCGATTTCTCAAAAAACTGATGCCCATGACAAAGAAATACAAAACTTACAAGCAAAATTAACAGACCTGGAAGCAAGATCTCGAAGGAACAATATCATCATCAGAGGAATACCTGAAGCTGTACTTTATAACAATCTAATACCAACAATCAAGCAAATAATAAATTCCCTGCTAGAGGAACCTGAAGAAATGCAGCAAATAACAATAGAGAGAGCCCTGAGGGAAATGCAAACACCACTGAAACCAAGACCTGTCTATATTAAAATATTAAACTACCAAGATGTAAATAAAATCATACTGGCAGCAAAGGAAAAAGGCACACTCACCTGGAATAATAATAAAATCTTCTTTGCTCAAGACCTCCCAGTACAAATAAGACAAGCAAGACAACTACTATCTCCATACTGCAGGTTCCTAATAGAAAAAAAAATCAAATTCCAGACGAAATATCCAAATCAGTTAATCTTCTACATCAAAGAGGTTAAATACATGGTTGCTAACCCCAAAGAGCCAAAAGAGACATTCCTGGCTGTTTTCAAGCAAATTCCACCTTCAGAAGTGAAATAAATCCACAAAAAATGATAAAGGACCATTGGGTGAAAAAACGACCCCATTCACGAGTACTCTAGCTGGGATCCAACTCTGAAAACTTCCCCTTGCTGTCTAGGCCCTTAAATACATGATGTGAGCCATGAGGAACACAGGAAAAGGAAGTACAGCCTGGGTAGGAACCAAAAATGAACTGCTGTTTCCGATGTGCGAATATAGGAAGGAACTTCCCCCAGGGACATTGGTCTGCAAAATCAGTCCCCCTAGGATTTTGAGGGCTTCATTAAGAACAGTCAGACAAATTGGATTTCAGCAAGCTCCAAAGGATTTTACTGCCTCAAAAATGAAAATTGATCTGCACCAGCTAAAAGAAGAAAGCTGCACCATAGATGTCAACCAACCTGCAAGCAAAACCGTGAAGAAATAAGGTACTGTTAAAATGAACCATTCACTAAAACAGTACACCCAGTACTGTGTAGGTGAATGAAACTCCAGCCTTAAATAATAGGCAAGAAATAAACTGTCAGAAATAGGCTAGCTCATAGATTAATATTGGGAAAAAAAGGAAAAAAATTGTTAAATGTTTTATGTAAATACTAGAAATATGTTAAAAGATCCTGGAGAGAAGTAATCTCAGGAAAATAGTAACATAACCTAACAATCCTGGGATAATGTAAATATAGCCTTAATATGTTAACTATAGCAGAAGGACTGTTTGGCTAGGTTGTTTTTTTTTTTTTTCTGTCTCTCTATACTTCCTACCTCTGATAAATAGGTGCCAAGTATATATTTTATAACCCACACAGATTGATGTAGAAAAACATCATTACAGGCACCAAAGAAGGCCAAAATCTGAATAAGTAAAGGGGAAGAAAAAGAAGTC
This sequence comes from Protopterus annectens, assembly GCF_019279795.1. Classification (NCBI taxonomy): domain Eukaryota; kingdom Metazoa; phylum Chordata; order Ceratodontiformes; family Protopteridae; genus Protopterus; species Protopterus annectens. The sequence goes on from NC_056747.1 coordinate 874,080,184, forward strand.
AAATGAGAGAAAAATGTAAAAATGACAAGCTTGATTGTTTAACTATATCATTATGGTACATATATTGTTATAATTTACTGAGGAATGTATATTAATATGCTGTTTTAAAAATACTATTAGAAAGAATTCGTCACAAGACAAAAAACAATACATGCTGTACCTTAAATGCAATACCATAATTGTATAAATAATATGTTGGAAGAGGCTAGGGATATTAAGTAGCAGTGTTTGTTGATTGAACTAGTTTGTTCAGCTTTGTCCACATTGTATATAGCAACACAGGGGGGATACTATGGGTTAAATCTATATCTAAAAAGAAAACACATTCCAAGATTAGACGTAAAGGTAAACCATATAATGAACCTTCACCCCCCCCCCCCGATTATTCCTGGTCCAGGGATATAGTGGTTAGGCACAGAGTAGGGACAGGGATAAATAGATGCTTTCCTAAACCATCACACAGTAACACATACAAAGGTAACAAAACAAAACTAATATACATGGCATATCTAAGGAATACACCTAATAAATAAATGTGGGAAATAGAATCATGGAATGTTAAAGGGCTCCAAAACAAGAAGAAAAGAAAACTATTCTTACACCTTACATTAAAAACCACAGCCAACCTCATACTAATACAAGAAAAATATTTGTCTGCAGATCAATGGGCAGAAATTAGCAGAAAGAAATGGATAAGTCAAATCATAGCTTCAGAGGAGAAAACAAACAGTGCTGGGGCTGCCTTAATAATTAAAAAACAATTTAAGGAAAAAATACTTAAAACCAAAGCTGACAAGGAGGGAAGATGGTGCTATGTAACATTTAATAGTCCTACAATACCAAAACCTATAATGGTACTTAATGTTTACGCACCCTGTAATAACCAACAACACTTTTTTATGTCATTATACCCAACCTTAAACCAATTTAAAGATCACTACCTAGTGATTGGAGATGACTGGAACACACATCAAAACCCAGAAACAAGCCACATTAGCCCTTAATGAACTCAAACAAGATTTCAAATTAAATGACCCTTTTAAATATGGGAACAGTGCAGATAAAACAGGGAAATTCACATTCTATTCACAATGCCACAAAATGTGGTCAAGGATAGACTTCTTCTTAATCTCTGACATATTCATTAACATGGACCCAACAATAACTATACATACCAGGTTCTTTTCAGATCACTCCAAAATCACACTGAACATTAACTGGGACAAAAAGGTATATTTAGAGAATATGGGTCATAATTGGTCATTAAACCCTAATTTACTTTCCAAAATGGATGTAATAAAAGAAACAGAAGCAATACTAAAAATAGCTCTTACAAATATCACTAACTCCCAAGTACCAACTGACATGGAATGGGCTGCAACCAAAGCACAAATCAGAGGATTGTTTATCAAAAAAGCAGCATACTATAAAAAAAATACAACTGAAGGAGGAGCATATACTGAAAGGGAAAATAAAGCATCTTGAAAAAGAACTAATAAATAACACTAAGAACCAAACAGAAGCAGAACTTTTAAAACTGCAAAGGGATCTATATATGTTAGAAACCAGGAACCTATCTTTCTATGAAGCCAGAATGTTAGCCACTTACACAGAAGAAGCTCAAACACCATCTAGAGCTCTGGCCAGAATTATCTGCCAACACAAAAATGCCTCCAATATATCAGAAATAAACTACAGAGACAAAAACTACACAAAAAATGAAGACATTATTAAAACATTTTAACAAATATACTCTCAAATATATGGAGCACAAATACTACAAACCTCAAAGGAAGATAGAACTCTTTTTCTTCAAAAACTGAAATTCCCTAAAATCAATTTAGACCAACAAAAAAAAACTAACTGAGCCGATATCCATCAGTGAAATTATTACAACAGTCAAACACTTAAAAGTGCATAAGGCTCCGGGTCCAGATGGACTCACATCAGAATTTTACAAAGCATTTTCCCCCTTGATAGCCAAACTACTAAACTATACACTGAATTACATAATAAACTATAAAATAAATAATATCCACTTTAATGCCTCTAAAACTATCTTTATATTAAAAGAACACACAGATCCCAAAAACCCCGACAGTTACAGACCCATCTCCCTCTTAAATATAGATACTAAAATATTTACCTCTATACTTGCAAACAGAATGAAAAATCTGATAGAGAAAATCCTCTCCCCAGAACAATCCAGTTTTACACCACACAGACAGACTAGTGACAATACATTAATATTAGATGCACTAATATCCTACGCTAACCGATACAATATCAACATCTACACAATGGTAGTGGATGCCCACAATGCATTTGATAGGGTTAATCTAGAATTCTTACTCCAAACACTACCCTACTTTAATATACCCAATAACTTCATTCAGATCATCCAAACTCTCTATAGCAACCCATACACATCTCTATATATAAATAAGACTTGGTCAAATAGGATCCTAATAAAAAATGGAACAAGACAAGGATGCCCATTATCACCCTTCCTGTTTAACCTATACCTAGAACCACTCTTTCTCTACATTAAACAAAACACATACCACAATCCTCCATCAACACACAGCTTCAAAATATACCTCACTGCATTTGCAGATGATCTGAACATATACTGCGCTACACCAAATTCAGATATAAACAAAATAATAGCTGCAATCGAACATTTCTCAACTATGTCTAACTACAAACTAAACCTTAATAAAACTAGTATTTTCCCCCTAAAAACACCCAAACTTATCTCACTAATACCATTGTTAAACACAATAAAAATAAAAGAAGAAACTAAATACCTGGGAATCACCTTTTTCCAGAATAGCAAAGACTTCTAGGTTCATAGGTTCATACTAGGCTATCTGCCCAAGGGCATTTATAAGCCTAGCCCATAGTTATGTGGCTTTCGCCACCCCTTTAGTTTGAATAAAAACTATGCCTATCATTTTGCTGTGCCTCTTCTACCAACACAATGTAAACTTTAAATGGCAAAATATAATGCAAGACTGCAAAAGATGGAACAACCTAAAACTGCCATTATTGGCCAAAGTATCAATAATCAAAATGAACATTTTACCTAGACTAATGTATATATTCATGACATCACAGACAACAATACATAATAAATTCTTCAAACAAATTCATACCTTCCTAGCAAAATTTATACGGGAACCCAAAAAAAAACAGAATCTCCTATCCAAAATTAACACTCCCCAAAAGCAAAGGAGGACTAAATCTACCAGATTTTAAAATGTACTACTCGATCATTAACACCAACAGAATATTAAGAATAGCTGAACATAACCCGTCAATGGAAAATTGGTCTCCTCTTTGGGTGACAATCTATTATAAATATATTAAAGCTCTAGGTTTCAATCCCAAAGCACTTCCATTCCTGAAGCTGAAAGAAATACAAACTTATAACATTATAGAGCACTTAAAACATTCTATCAACTTAGCGCAAAAACTCTTTCAATTCTTGAACCTTAGACAAGCCATGACAATACTGCAACCCCTTCATAAAAAAACAAATTTAAAAATAAATAATAAGATGCTGGACTTAGTCCCTTTTCCCAGACTGAAAGATAAAACAATCCAAGATATCTATCCCTACCATAACTGTTCAATACAAGAAATGAGGACCAACTTAAACCTCCTTAAATCAAACATAATAATCCTAAGACAAATCAAAGAACTGTGTTCCAGTTACCTCCAAAAAGTTACCATGACCAATAGTGACATAGAAACTTGTAGCAGGCTTTGGAAAACGATTATCACAACAAAGAAAACTATTACTAATTCATATAAAATGATAAATGAAATTGAATACCAGAAAGACCTCCTCTTCTCTAACTACTGGAGAAAAATTAAACCATCCATAGATGATCAGCAAATAAGCCAGGCAATCAATCTAACACTGAAGATTATACCCCTCAAAAAGTTAGCATACACTCAGCTCATGATCAATAATAATGCTTATTTTACACCTGCAATCCTACACAAATTTAACACATCAAAATCACCTTTCTGCCCACACTGTAAGGACCAGATAGCTGACTTAATCCATGTATTTTTGAGCTGTAAATATGTCTATAAACTCTGGAACTCTCTCAAGGTACAATTACAAAAAAAGGGTTATCAAACATCAACATTAACTTGGGAATTCACTCTGTTACACATTCTCCCACCCAACATCCCAAGAAAACAAGGAAATACACTTTTAACAATTTTTCTACTAATGAAACTGTATATAGCTTTTAAATGGCTAGATACAATAAATATCTCTTGGGAGGGTTTTAAACAAGTAGCTATACAACACCTTTTAGCTCATAAAATAGTAATAGATAAAAGAAACAAAAACATGAAATCCAGAGAAAATTGGGAACAGACCTTTAATATCATATTAGCATAATTCATCACACAGCAACTTAGAAATACACTATAATGGAACCAAAGAACACATACAAGTTCAGATATTAAATAATAACTTGGATATTCCGAATGTATATACTGTCTATATAATTGTGGAATTAACAGTGAAAGCATCTATGTACATAGTGTAAATAGATATGTTGTACGACCTATATCCTGTGGTATTTAACATCAATGTATAACACATATATAAATATATATATATATATATATATATATATATATATATATATATATATATATATATAGTCATGTTGTAAGATGGTTTTTATTTGTGACATTTATTAATGTAAAAATAAAAATAAAAAGTATTGAAAAAAAAAAAAAGAAGTTGTAGTGCACCTAGTGGGTGAGGTGATTAGCTGTAAAATATAGGTTCCTACTGGAACTGGGAAAGGTAGTGTCTTGCCATTTTGCCAGTCAATATTTACATCTCCAAATATATATATATATATATATATATATATATATATATATATATATACACATATATATATATATATACACACATATATATATATATATACATTCATTAAGAATGGTATTGGTTTTCAGAGTAGGATATTTTCCAAACTGTTTATTATATGGTTATGGGGGGGGGGGAGTACATACAGATCAGTTATGCAAAGCTGCTTTTTCGTTATTTAATATATGTTATGATTATTTCCACATCATGGAATAAAGGAACACTATCGTTAAAAGGATTTTATTTGGATAAGTTGGAGTATAGGATGGCTATTTTACCAGCTTGAGTATAGATGTATTGT